>NW_007743624.1:0-643 GCF_000696425.1 Galeopterus variegatus | reverse complement strand
GTCAGTAAAAAAAGACAAAAAGGAAAAAAAAAAAAAAAAGATTGATACCCAACATTTTATCTGTATCTTATAATTTACAAAAAACGCTCTTGTATACATTCTCATATAATCCTCACAAGAGCCTGTGGGAGTTGTTAAGCTCAGAGACAGTGAGTGGCCTGCCCAACATAACAAAGCTACTGTGAATGGAAAAGTCTACCTCTCTTATGGCTTGGAAAACTATAAACTCTTGTATAAATGTAAGATAATATAACCATGTGGCATCACTAGTTTTTAGCTTTTGATATTTGGCAGTTTAGGATTTAGTGACATTGAAAGTAATAACTTTGTTCAAGTGATGCCTTTTTTTTTTTTTTTTTTACTTTGACAATGTGCCAGTTACACAGACTTTGGTTCAGCATTGAAACAGAAGTGGGCTGCTTCGAAGTATATTTTTAAAATAAGAGAATCCAAATTTGTAATTAGCTTTACAAATGCTACATGTACAGTTTGAGTATCTCAAGAGCTTCTGGTAATCATTTGTGTTACTAGTGGTGGGCTTTTTTTGTTGTTGCTTTTGGGTTTTTTTGGTATTCCTTTCCCTCCCATCCACACCCCCTGAGCAATTAAGCGCTTTGGAAAAAATAAAATATCCTCTTTAAGG
>NW_007743623.1:18205-18504 GCF_000696425.1 Galeopterus variegatus | reverse complement strand
TAAATTTGATTTTCACAGATGTCATGCTATATTAATTAAAATGTTCAATTTTCAACAAAAAATTTATGACACACACAAAGCAGCAGAAAAATGTGACCCATACACAGGAGAAGACACTCTTGAAAGAAACTATCCCTTGGGAAACCCAGATATTGAACTTCAGACAAACTTTAAATCAGCTTTTATGAATGTTAAAGTAACTAAGGTAAAGCATTTCTAGAAATCCAAAGGGAGATATGAAAATGATGTTCCAATAAATAAAGAATAAATTGTAAGGAGATAGAAATTATAAAGCAAAA
>NW_007743623.1:10553-14719 GCF_000696425.1 Galeopterus variegatus | reverse complement strand
TCATGAATTCCAGGCCTCTGCTCCAATTCTTCCCTTACTGTGTCCTAGACTGATGGGGAAACCACTCTTGAAAATGTTGCTTGTCATTGTGTCTGAGGGGAAGGAAGATTTGTGAATTGCATCAGGAATGACAATCGTAAAGGAACTGGAAGAAAAAAAATTGAAAATATTAATATGATTCATGGGAAAGCATGTTTTAAAAATATGAGAAAAAGATAGTAAATTTGATTACATTAAATTTATAAGATTGCATAAAATAAGAATACTAGTAAGTAAAGTAAAAATGCAAGTGGCTACTTGAATACAACACAACCCACGAGACAGAGAAATGCCTAACACTCTTATTCTGTAAAACATTAGTTTATGTTAGGAGTAGCATTAAAACCTTAATGAAAAGATCAAAGAATTTAGAAACACAGTTAATTTACAAAAGAAATGAAAATGGAACTGAACATATTAAACTTTTAATTTTATCAGTGATCAAATAAATGCAACATAAAACAATAATGTAAAACATTTTATTATCTAATTGGCAAAGATTAAAAAGTTTGATGATAACACAGAGCCTCATCTTTGATGCGCTAATTCCTTTTTTTAGAACACATTAATTTGTTTATATTTTTACATCCCTGTCTTTCACTGGAATGGTTATTTAATGACAAGAGCTTCATCCATTTTTTTTACTGCCATTTCTTTAGTGTCTGGAACAATGCATCGGCCTTAATAGTCATACCCTTCAGTATATACTTAGGTATAATGAAAAGAAAAAAAGAAAATCTCTACAAAGATTTATTTATTACTCACACAAGCTCTTTTACAGGCTTATTAGACTCTTCAGAGCAAAATTCTCTACGTAATGATTCAACTTGAGAGGCTACATTGCCCATGAAGAACTTCAATATTATCAACATACATCCAGAATCACTGTGGCAGGTAAAGAGAGAGCAGCGGTGATCATAATTTTCTATATCTTTGCACTCAAAAGTGACTCCCAGTACTTCCCCCTTACATGTTATCACCTAAAGCAAGTCATATGGCTATAACCACAAGAAAATAGAACTTGAAATACACATCTACTGCAGTATGTGCAAAATACTGTTTTTCCCAAATGAATGATTGAATGCTCTATTTTGGAGTTTTGAGGCTTCTAACATTACTGTAGGATAAGGTGACACTAACACAGATGGCATTCCTCAACCCCTCTTCACTGACCATTATAAACACAATTATGTGGTTAGGAAAAAATACAATTATCCAGAACTGGAATAAAGTGTGCGAAGTGAGAGCAGTAAAGAGAGGCTGTTTTTTAGTCTTCCATACAGATGTGGGTCAATTGTAAGCAGTAGGATTTTGTGGCTAGGCTTCTAAATTCTGTACAGAGTTCCATGCTACTATGAAAAGGCTTGGACTTAGCATTATAAATCAAACCTGGAAACATAAAATGTTTCCTGTTCTTATAGAGTAGAAAAATTGCACCTGTGGCATAAAGAAGCAGCACGAAGAATTACTTTCTATCTCAGATGTGTGTGTTTTTTAAGCATAGCATGTAAGAAAAATTATAAATTTAAGTCTGTATCACTTGTGAAAGTGTAGTTCAAATTTCTAATAGCCACATAGTGATGCAAATAGTAATTTAACTGACAATTTCTCAGATCAGGAAGGAGATATCAAAAACCTACCCTATAGCAACAGATTCCTAAACCTGAGGGGAAAAGCTTCTAAAAATATATTTAGCAACTCCTCGATAAGAGAAGAGAAGCTCAAAATTAAACTATATATATATATATACGTACATATATGTTTTGTATAAAATTTTATAAAGTCTGCCAAAAGAAATAAAGAGAATCATCACACCAACTGTAAAAATAAACCAATCTAGGCAATTGTCAAACTACATAAATATATACAAAATTATTTTTAAAAAACAGAAAAATAAACAAAATATGTAAACCAGTATGAAAAAAAGTAGATAAGAATATGAAGCAAATGCAAATTCTCAAAATAAATAACTATGTATTAAAACTTAAAAATCCATGAATAGTCTAAATAACAAAGTACAAACAATTAGTAGTTTATTGAACAGAAAGATCGATAAGAATAAATTACTCAAATAACATTACAAAGAAAAAAGGAGAATTGAAAAATGCTAAAGAGTGGTTAAGAGATATGGATGATAAGTAAGATAGTTGGAAATGTATTAGCAAGTTCCCAGAAAAAGAAGAAAAGAGAATGCTAAGAAGAAAGAGTAGAAGAGACAATTCTTTAGAGTTTTCTAGAATTGAAAGAGAGAGAGAAAGAGACAGAGAGAGTAAGAAAGAAAAAGTAAGGGAAGATCTTTAGACCTCAGGCCTGAAATTGGAAATCAAAACTGTATTAGCCAGTGTTCTCCAGAGAGACAGAATCAGTGGAACACATATATAAATACAGATGTAGTAGGTATAGACAGACATAAAGATATGAGAGGGGAATTTTTAGGGGAATTGGCTTGTGCAATTATAAAGGCTGATAAGTCCCATGGTATGACATCTGTCAGCTGGAGAGCCAGGAAAGCCAGTAGCATGGTTCAGTCCTAGTCTGAAGTCCTCAGTTTCTGGGGGGCTGCTGGTGAAAGTACCAGAGTCCAAAGGTCAGAGAACCTGGAGTTCTGATGCCCAGGGACAGGAGAAGAAGGGTTCCCCTGTACCAGGAGAGAGAGAGGATCACATCTCCTCTGTCTTTCTGTTCTTTCTGGGCTCAGCCCATTGGATGGTGCTGACCCACATTGAGTGAGGGCAGCTCTTCTTTACTTGCTTCACTCATTCAAATGCCAATCTCCTCCAGAAACATCTTCACAAAAACACCTAGATATAATGCTTTACTAGCTATCTGGGTATCCCCTAATCCAGTTAACTTGACATCTAAAATTAACCATCACAAAGTCTTAAACTTGACAAATAAACAATACCACACTTGGATATTCATATTTCACCCCAAAAAACATCAAATATATTATTATATTGCTGGATTAGATTTGATAATGTTTTGCTTAAGATTTTTTTTTGCAAATATGTTCATAAGAGTCATTGACCACTAATTTTCTATTCTTATAATACTCTGGTCTGGACATCAAGGGTTGTGGCATCCTTGTAAAATCAGTTTGAAACTGTTGCCTTCACACAGATTTTCTTAAATATATTGTGTCAGGTTTGAATTATTTCTTGCCTAATAGTTTAATAAAACAGCCCAGTAAAACATCTGGGAGTCAAATTTTATTCATTAGAAGGGTTTTAGTTAGGAATTCAATTTCTTTAAGAGAGAGAAGGCTAACGAGATTTTCTATATCTCTTTTGTTTTTGCAATCCCCATCAAAACACAATGACATCCCTCAAAGAAACAGAAAAAGCAATCCTAAAATTCATGTGGAACCACAAAAGGCCCTGAATAGCAAGAGCAATCCTGAGCAAACAAAATAAGGTTGGAAGCATAACACTACCTGACTTCAGGTTATACTTCAAAGCTATAGTAACCAAAACAACATGTTGCTGTCATGAAAACACTCAGACCAATGGAACAGAATAGAGAACAGAGAAATCAACTCATGTAATTACATCTAACTGATCATTGATGAAGTCACCGAGAACATACATTAAGGGAAGGACAGACTCTTCAGTAAATGGTACTGAGAAAATGGGACATCCATGTGTAGAAGAATGAAACTAGACCCCTACATCACACCAGTTACCATAATCAACTAAAAGTGGATTAAAAACTTAAACATAAAACCTGAAACTTAGAAGACTCCTAAAATAAAACATAGCAGAAACACTACCAGATGTAGGATTGGGCAGAGACTTTATGAATAAGACCTCAAAAGCATAAACAACAAAAGAAAAAATAAATAAATGGGATTATATCAAATTAAAAACCTTCTACATGGCAAAGGAAACAATCAACAGAGTGAAAACACAACCTACAGAAATGGGAGAAAATATTTGCAAACTATACATCTGACAAGGGATAAATATGTAGGACATACAAAGAACTCAGACAACTTAACACTAAAATAACAATAATAATAATATTAATCTGATTAAAAATGGGCAAAGGAGCTGAATAGGCATTTCTCAAAAGAAGACATACAAGTTGCCACCAAATATATGAAAATAAATGCTCAACATCACTAATCA
>NW_007743623.1:6212-6839 GCF_000696425.1 Galeopterus variegatus | reverse complement strand
TATGTAGGAACTGTTTACCCATGGCCTATTTTATTTCCTTTATTAGCATCACATTTTTTTTGCCTCTATGTTTAATAATTTTTATTGAGTGCTAAACCTATGATGCGAAGCTTTTGAGGGTTGAGTTATTCTTTCTTCTTTCTGTATAAACTTGAACAAGTTACTTAAATTCTGTGCCTTATTTTTTAACTATAAATTTGGGCAAGTAAAATGAAGTTTCAATATATGTATACGTGTAAATCACATAAGACAATGCTCGTCACACAGTAAACACTATGTCATTCTTAATCATTAATAACATTACAGTATTTTGCTTACTTATTTTAAAAATTATTGTTATGTAATCCTTATTAATTATTACATATCTCTTTATTTAGAGACATATTTGTTCAAATGTTACCTTGTCTGGATACTCATATTTAAGTAATTCAGCCCTACTTGCCATTTATTGGAATAGCCTTGTCTCCTTTTTCTTTCTGCTGTATTATAATACACCTTAGTATTTATCAGCATTTATTGTAGCACATATTATATTTCTTAGTTTTACATAGTCTGTCTCTCATACGAAAATGTAACTGGGGTAAGACGGACTAGTTCAACTCATGTTTGATGGGTAAAGTAAGCTTA
>NW_007743623.1:0-789 GCF_000696425.1 Galeopterus variegatus | reverse complement strand
AAAAGTTAAGGAACAATCACAAGGTTTCCTACCAGTTTTTGAGATTTCTTTGCATAGTTTCAAATTACAATGTTATTTTGGTAGTCACATACGACCTTTTAAAGTGAGAACTACATGCATAGGAGACTGAAAATTCCTGCATCAAAGTCATATGTAGGAACTGTTTACCCATGGCCTATTTTATTTCCTTTATTAGCATCACATTTTTTTTTGCCTCTAGGTTTAATAATTTTTATTGAGTGCTAAACCTATGATGTGAAGCTTTTGAGGGTTGAGTTATTTTTTCTTCTTTCTGTATAAACTTGAACAGTTACTTAAATTCTGTGCCTTATTTTTTAACTATAAATTTGGGCAAGTAAAATGAAGTTTCAATATATGTATATGTGTAAATCACATAAGACAATGCCCATCACACAGTAAACACTATGTCATTCTTAATCATTAATAACATTACAGTATTTTGCTTACTTATTTTGAAAATTATTGTTATGTAAACCTTATTAATTATTACATATCTCTTTATTTAGAGACATATTTGTTCAAATGTTACCTTGTCTGGATACTCATATTTAAGTAATTCAGCCCCACTTGCCATTTATTGGAATAGCCTTGTCTCCTTTTTCTTTCTGCTGTATTATAATACACCTTAGTATTTATCAGCATTTATTGTAGCATATATTATATTTCTTAATTTTACATAGTCTGTCACTCATACTAAAATGTAACTGGGGTAAGACGGACTAGTTCAACTCATGTTTGATGGGTAAAGTAAGCTTAAATAATAAAGTT
>NW_007743622.1:2757-18505 GCF_000696425.1 Galeopterus variegatus | reverse complement strand
ACCCCAGTAAGATCCCCTCACATCTGCTAATTGTAATTCCTTTTTTTATTCTCCTCCCCTTCTTCCCAGGCAAGCATTAATCTACTCCCTGTCTCTATAGATCAACTTTTTCTGGACATTTCATAAAGGGGAAATCACATAATATATAGTCTATTGTTTGTGACTTCTTTCACTCGGCATAATGCTTTTAAGGTTTATCTATGTTGTAGCATGTGTCATTTGTTTGTACTTTTTTGCATTGCCAAAGGATATTCGATTGCGTTGATACATCACCTTTTGCTTATCAATTTATACAAGCTGATGGATATTTAGGTTCTTTCAAATTTTTGGTTTTATGAGTAACACTGCTATGAATATCCATGTATACTTTTTTTGTATATAAAATGTACACGTTCATATAAAACACATTTATCATCATGTGATACATTTATGTTTAACTTCTAAGAAAACGACAAACTGTTTTCCAAAGTGGCTGCACCATTTTACATTTCCACCTGCAATGGATTAAGGTTCCCCCTTTTTCCAAATCCTGGACATTTGTTATTTTCTCTCTTTTTGATTTTAGCCATTCCAGTGGGTATGAAATGGTATTCCATTGTGATGTAGATTTTCAGTTCCCTAATGACTAATAATGTTGAGCATCATTTCATGTTTTTATTAGGTATTCTGTATCTTCCTTTGTGAATTGTCTGGTTAGGTCTTTTGCCCATTTTTTAATTGGTTTGTCTTATGATTAAGGTGCAAGATTTTGTATATTCTAGATATGAGTCTTTTAACAGGTATATGTTCTGCAAATATCTTCTCCCAGTCTATTGCTTGTCTTTTGTCTTAATGGTGTCTTTTGAAGTGCAACAGTTTTGAATTTTGATGACGTTCGACTTTTAATTTTGTCTGTCAGTGTAGTTTAGTTTACATTTCTCTTATATGTGTGAGGTTGATGTTTTCATATGTTGAACATCTTTTATTATGTTTCAAATCCATTTGGATTTTCTTTTCTGAGAACTGTCTGTTCATATCTATTTGCTGTTTTTTTTTTATATTGGGCAATTGATCTTTTTCTTATAGAGCTGTAGGAGTTCTTTATATGTTAGAAAAATGATCTCTTGTCTGTGATACTCATTACCAGTAATTCTCCCATGTGTCAACTGTCACTTGTCTTTGTCAGTGTCGTTTTTCTCAAGCAGGTCAAAACATTTTTTATATTTTATTTTATTTTTTGTCCTTTTTGAGACCGGCTGCACCGCGCTCAGCCAGTGAGCACTGTGAGCGAACCGGTCATCCCTATATAGGATCCAAACCCGTGGCGGGAGTGCTGCTGCGCTCCCAGCGCTGCACTCTCCCGAGTGCGCCACGGGCTCGGCCCCAAAACATTTTTTATGTAGGTGAATTTATCAATTCTTTCTTCTATGACTCCTGGGTTTGCACCACAGTTAGAAAGGGTTTTTCCCATTCTGAGGTTATGACATATTTCTTTCCTGGCTTCTTCTAGTCTTTTTATGTTTTTGTTTTGTTTTACATTTAAATCTTCAATCCATTTGGAATCATTCTGGAGTGAAGTATAAAGAGGTAGGGATTTAATTTTCTTCTTTTTTCATGTGACAACCTGGTTGTTCTTCTACCGTTATTCCCTTGGGGTTTTTTTTGTTTTGTTTTGTTTTACATGTTTCAGATGCCACCTTCATTATATACTAAATTTCCACATGTATTGAGTATATTTCTTGATTTTCTATTCTTTTCCACTGATGTGTCTTTTTAGTCATTTAATACCTGGCCAGGCTAGTTCCTCCTCATGCTTCATTTTCAGAATTTTACTGGTTATTCTTAGTTATTTGCTTTTCTACCTAAAGTTTAGACGGGTTGCCCTCCTTCCCTGTCGACCCTCCCTCAATGCCCCAACATAATGCCATTATTGGTATATATATATATATATTTTTTGGATCCTGTTACGTTTATACACGATGTTTGGGAGAGTCGAGTTGAGCACTCCTGCCTAAGAACACGGTACACTTTGCCACTTCTTTGCTAGTATCCCTCAGAAATGTTTCAAGCTCTTCTTCACATAGAACACACTTTATTATTATTAAGTTTATTACTGGGTATTTTATCTTTGTGTTGTTGCTGTTGTAAATGGACTCATATTTTTTTTATCTAGCTGCTGTTTGTATATACACAAGCTACTGCTTTCTGCATATTAATTTTATAACTCCTCCAGCTTATTTTTTATATTAAGTCGTTTTTTAGATTTATTCTCTTTTCTTTTCAATGTGTAGAATATATCGACAAAAAGTGATCATTCACCTCTTCCATTCCACTTTCTGTATCTCTATGTTCTTTCTCCTGTCTACAGTGTTGAAGAATTCCTATGGGACACTGTTAAATTACAATGGTGATAGTGACCATCCTGTTGTTTTTCCTGCCACTAATGGAAATGCTTTTAGTGAATTTAATTAAACAGATATTGTGTCTTGAACTAAGACAGGAACATTTTGTCATGTTAAAGAAGTGTCGATATATTCTGGTTTTGTGCAGTTTTATTTTTTAATATCAAGAATAAATATGGAATTTATAAAATGCCCTTTCAGCATCTACAGTGACGAGCTTATGGTTTTTCCTTTTGAATCTCTTTATACAATCAGTGTATTCACAGATTTGAACTGTTCTTGCATTCTGGAATAATTACCTCTTGATTGTACTGTTTTACTTATCTAATGTGGCTTATCTATGGTTTTATTTGTATTCAGTCCTTTTGGGGGGTTTGGTATCAATGTCATGATATTTCATAAAAAGTATTCATATTCTTTCTGTGTCTTATAAATATAAATTTAACCATTTATGTACATTGTTATAATGATTATGCTTGGTCTACTATATCTTCATACTGCTGCTGCAACAGCTACTACACAGACTTTCTGAAAGATTCCAGTGTGCCAAGCTCTGTTCTAAGTACATCACATGTGTCGACTTACCTAATTACTACATAAGTCCAGGGAGACAGCTATTGCTAGCATCTCCATTTACAGATGAGGAAACTGAGACACAGAGGGGCAGTAGCTTGTCTACGGCTGCAGATCGAGTGTGTGATGGAACTGTAGCTTTGAATCACTGTGCTTTTCTGACTCTTCAATCATCTGCCTTTTAAAATTAAGCTGCTTTGTGGTTCCCTTTGTTTTATTTTAATGTATTAACCAGACCCGACATCCTCAGTTTTCTTTTGTTTTTAGTCTGACTAGAAGTTAACTCCACTTTTTAGTGTTTCCCCTGGACAACTTAGACATTCCACCAACATTCTTAATCCTATAATCACTACCTTTCGAAACTAACACGAAACGTGCTTGGCTGCTTGCCGTGGACTTTCAACACAGAACTAGTGCCTGGCGATTTACCTAAACACATAAAAAAGTGAAATAACACCAAATTAAAATGACAGCCACTCAAGGCAGGGCTTGACGAACTGCCAAACAACAGGGTCGGTGCTTGTGCTCACGGAGCTCTGTGCAGCAAGAGGGAGCGGAGAGAGAGCACTTTGGTGGGAGGAGACAAGCCTGTGTGCTTGACCCTGAGGGCTCACGTGGGGGAGCACAAGACATCGAGGGGGACTGTGGGGTCAGTAGTGCTGAGGCTGTGAGATCCTGACCTACAGCTAGGTTTTTACTGCTGCATACTGCTTCATGTGACTTAACTAGTTCCCTATTAGAGAATATCGGGCTGTTTGCTTCTGTCAATGCTGTAAACAATGAATAGCTTTTTCAGTCATCCATGGTGGAGATCAGCAAATTACAGCACATGGGCCAGATCTGGCCTGCTGCCCATTTCGAAATGAAGTTTTATTGGAACACAACCGTGACCACTCATTTCCATATTGTCTGTGGCTGCTTTCATACTTTAACGGCAGAGTTGAGTAGTTGTGGTAGAGAATGTATGTTCCACAGCCTCAAATATCTATTACTTGGCCCTTTACGGAAAAAGCTTGTTGACCTCTGATCTATGGCAACTTGCCTTATTATTATGTCTTTAGTATAACTTACTCAAATAGCATTTATGAGTCAAAGGACATACACATTAAAATTTTTATATTTACTTGGTCCATGTCCCTTAAAATATGTCATGCTAATTTGTGTATCCCGTAGCAATGTATGAGAGTAACTTTTTCCCACATGCACACCAACTCCAGTTATTATCATGGTGAAAATTTTTACTACTCTTATAGGTGAAAAGAGATATAGCAACTTTATTTTATATTTAAATTTCTTTGCTAGTGAGTTTTAGAAAATTTCTATTGGGGTGTTCAGATTTTTCTTATTATTTTCTAAGAACTCTTTATGTATGGAAGATACCCATCATCACATATGTTCGCAAACATTTTCCTCAGTCTGTCATATGACTTTAATTTCATTTATACTGCTTTTTTTGCCATTTGAGTTTTCTGTAATCACATGTATCAGACTATTCTCTTTATGATGTCTGCCTTATAAAATTATTCCCAGCCTATTCTCTTTATGATGACATGCTTATAAAACTATTCCTACCCTCTGATTATTAAATATTCAAACAATTTCTTCTGGTAATTTCTAGTTTAATATTTTTACATGTAAATATTTAATTTATCTGTAATTTATTTTGTGTGAAGATACTTCAAAAAGTTCATGGAAAGATTTGTATATCTTTCAGTTCTATTTTTCCACAAACTTTCTGAAGTACCCTCATATAATAAGAGAAGATCTACTTAACTTTGCCACATGGCGAGTCAGTTGTTCCAGCATTTACTGAATAGTCCGTCCTTCCCCACTTATTTGAAATGTCATCATTATATCACTAAATTCCAATTCATAGCTGAATCAGTTTCTGAGCACACTGTTCTAAACTTAGTCTACTTGGGTTTGAATCTCAGCTCCACAACTTACTAACTGTAAATTTGGCCAAACTGCTTGATCTTTCATAGATTAGGAGGATTAAATGAATTAATTTACATAGAGTACTTTGTATAGTACCTGGTACAGAATAAATGTTATCTGTTATTTTTGTTGTTGCTATCTATTTTTTCCAACATCGTGATGTTTTAATTACTCTATGATTTGATTTATATCAATAAGGCAAGTTTCTCATCATTATAGTTCTTTTTCAAAAACTTTTTGGATATTTCCATGCATTCGTTCTTCCAGGTAAACTTGAAAATAATTATGTCAATAAAAAATTGTTTTGATTTTAATTGGAATTGCATTAACTGCATAGAATAATGGAAAGATAATGTGTATTTGTACCTTACTGAGTCTTTCAATCCAGGGAAACAATCCCTCAGTCTATTTGTTCAAGTGTCCTCTTTTTTCTTCATTGGGGATTTGTCAATATAGTTCTGTACAATTAGTCAGTATAATTTCTTGTTAAATTTATTGAGTTTTCTAGGAAGATATTCACATAATCTTAAAACAATGATACAATTATCACTTCTCAAATACTTTCAACTCCTTTTTTTTTTCTTACTGCCTTTGTTAAAACTTCCAGAGAAATATTAACTAATAGTGCTGGTAGCAACTATTCTTTTCTTGATTTTCACTTTTAATGGCAGTGCCTCTAAGGCTTCATTATTGAGCATAATGCAAATCTTCTCTTGGTTCCTATTACACTGTGAGGTTAAGAAGCCTTCCTATTTCTAGTTTAGTAAGATATTAAAAAGATAGCTTTAGATGTCAATTTCATCAGATGCCAATGGAGCATCTACAGAAATGCTCAAATGTTGTTTCTCTTGTACAACATTAGGAAGGCAAGGACCTGGGTCTTGACAGATGACCAAGAATTAAGCAGAGGGGCACCTGGGGCTGAGGGAGTGCAGGACTTATATGAAGGCCCTGAAGGTGTTGCAGCATGAGATACAAGGGGGATGGTGAGAGGAGGGTGGCATCAGCGCCCTGATGATGTGGGGGCAGGACATGGGACTGAGAGGAGGGCAGGGACCGGAACACAAAGGGTTCCTGAAATCAAGCTGCTCAGGATTCACTAAGAAAACTGATGCTTCACATGTCATCACATTTCTTTCAAAGTCAAGACAGAAATAAGGATAAATTCATTTTGAAATAAATTTGAAAGCATATACATTGAACACCCAAGAGTATTTCCACATAAATATTTGTGGGAAAATAACCAAGACCTAATAACACTATGCACCCATTAATGTTAAAGTTTAAATATATGTGATTAGGATATATTTACATTTTATTTTTCAAGCAT
The DNA here is from genome assembly GCF_000696425.1 of Galeopterus variegatus. NCBI lineage: Eukaryota > Metazoa > Chordata > Mammalia > Dermoptera > Cynocephalidae > Galeopterus > Galeopterus variegatus. The sequence continues at coordinate 12,283 of NW_007743622.1, read as the reverse complement.
ATTTGTACCTGTTGTGGGGTCTTGTTAGTAAAAATAATAGCTGAACCACCTTCTTCTACTTCAGGGTACTCAGGAAATGTGCCAGTTAAATTCCTGCAGAGGGAAAAGAAGCAAATTAAAAGAGATACAAACGAAGCCCTCTCTCTTCTATACTCCATCAGTTGGTTTGTTCATGTTCACGAGAATGACTGATGGTTATTAAGGGTGCGGATTCTCTGCAGACCCAGGGCCGGACACAATGTCTTTAAGGAGCAGAAGGAACTGGGTACATTCAGTAGCAGGTTTCCTTCCTCTAGAGAATTGTTAGCCTGAGACAAACATTCTTTCTTTAAAACAGATTGTACTTCCTCCCTTAAAAAAAAAAATTGAGATTCTCTGTGCCTGAGTTAAGAATGAAGACAGAAGCACAAATCATTTCTTCCTGTTTAAACTTATAATAAACACAGGACTTTAAAACTAAACAAAAGGATGGAATTGTACAAATTACATATTTAGTGATAGTGTATTAAATACACACGCGTGCAAGTCTGGGACTCTGTATTTTATGGGTTCCAAATACTGTACTACTATTTTTCCGTGACCATATAATTTCTATATTTTAAAAAGCAGACTTTGAAATTTGATGTTGAAAATTTCAAAAGGGACATGTACGTAATATTTCTAAGATAAACTGACTTCAACGCAAGTATTATATGAGGGCACTTCAAAAAGTTCATGGAAAGATTCATTTTATCTTTTAATTCTATTTTTCCACAAACTTTTTGCGGTACCCTCATATTTATTCTATATACAGAAAGAAAAGACTACCTGCCAAGTTAGTCTCGTTAATTCACAGAAGTGTAGAATCTAAGGTTTGGAGGAGACCTCCCTGTTTAAAATGAGTCTGTGATGGTGGTTCTCAAAGCTTTGGCCTTAGGAGCTCTTTACACTCTTAATAATTGTTGAGGATCCCAAAGAGTTTTTGTTATGTGAGTTACAGCTGTGTTAATCTAATAGTTATACCTGTCTTAGATATTAAAACTTAGAAATTTCTAAAATACGTATTTTTAATTATTTTAGAATAAGTAATTATCAACCCATTATATGTTAACATAAATAACATTTTTATGAATAATAAATACATTTTATAAAACAAAAAAATTAGTGAGAAGAGTTACTGTATCTTTTCAAGTTTTTTTACTGTCTGGCTTAATGGAAGTTAGCTGGATGCTCACATCTGCTTCTGTGTTAAATCTGTTGTGATACATTGTTTTGGTTGAAGTATAGGAAAAAAATCTGGCCTCACACAGATGTGCAAATGAGAATGGGAGGAATATTTTAATAGCCTTCTTAGGTAACAGTGAATATCCTGCTTAGATTCTATAGCACAATTAGACAAGTGGTAACTTCCTAAAGGCTGGTTGTGATGTGGAATCTGAAACTGTATCAGTGAACTTTCCGCTCTTTGTCACATTTAATCATCGATCTGTTTTGTGTTTTGAATAGATCTTTTACCCATGCATAATTCTGTAACATCAGGTCTTGGTCACTGGAAAATAATGGTTCACTGAGTTGTATGGCTCTTCCCAATGTTGACTCATTTCATCATATCAAAACCCACATGCATCAATGACACCACTGATCTCATAATGAAAAGTCTACGTAATGGGAACCTCTCATACTCACAGGGGTGAATACTGATGATCCAAACTTGTAATTTTTGCTAGAAAGCTCAAATTTTGCCATTGGTAACAAAGGGTGTGAACTATTTTTCTTCAAGCTCATTTGATTCATTTTTCTGTGAAAATGTCTCCCAAAAATCCAAGTCCAAATAACCAGAGTTTGTCAGTTGTTTTCTCAAGTAAAAATGACGTTCCATTAAAAATTGGCTAGTTCAGATTGAAACTTAACAATCTCAGCAATGTTTTTCCTCAAGACAATTATCATACTCTGCTGTGCAGAGGAATGGATTTATGAGCACTTCTGATTTTATCACATAGAATACTAAAAAGTCAAGTCTTAATAATTTTACAGGGTCCCCAAGGATGTTGCCAAGTGAAACTTTTTAAGAAGCAGGTGGTGGTGGTTAAGACCACGATGACTGCACTGAGGCCACCCCCCTGGTTCCCACTGAGGTCCCAGCAACCTTATGCCCTACTGCTTTTGCGCCATCGTTGCAAATGTCAACAAAGTAAAAATGGCAAGTCATGTCTTAGTATTCACATGAAAATAGTTTTTGGATTCCCTGAAAGGGTCATGGAGACCCCAGGGGTCCCAGACACACTTTGAGAACTGCTGCTCTACGACATCTCCCTGGGCCACTGCTTAAGCACCTCCCGTGATGCCAGCTCACACTCCCCGAGGCAGCCCCTGCACTGCCGATTCCTTTCTGACACAGGACCCACTGGACCTCCCTCCCTGGGTCCTTGTTTCACCCTCTGGGGACAAACAGAACTTGATTCTCTTCCTCTTCCGTGTGATTGCTCTTCAGACATTCTAAGACAGTTGAGACATGGTCTAGACGGAATATCTCAGGTGTCTCGAACTGTCCCCGCGGGCTTATTCCCCAGGGACGTGACCCAGCTCCTCAGCATTGCTTTGAAAGGAACTGAACACAACAGTGTGGGGAAGTCTGAGGACAAATGCTCCAGCAATGAGGATGGCAGGAGGTCACACACTATGTGTGTCATTCTGTCAAAAGAGCCACAATCACAGGAGTGATGTTGGTGGCCTCACTCACTCGTTCGTCCACCCATCTCTTCATTCATATAGTCAATCGACAAGCATCTGTGTAGTGCCAACCAGATTAGGGATGCAGAGATGGGAGACAGATCTGAGATGAAAAGATGCCAGGCACTGCCCCTGTGCAGCTCACATTCCACAGTCACACGGCTGATGCGAGTATTTTACCCCAGATGCTGCCTGTCCATGAGACTCGCTCAGACCTTGTCAAGCTGTTTGATCCTGTCCTGTGTCAGATCTGCCTAGACAAGTCTTGGATAAAACTATGAATACACTTGGACTAAAAAATGACAGTCTTTTCTTCACACCCACTCATACTATTCTATCAGTCATCTCCTTTACAAGCAACTCTATGGTAGGTATTTATTTTCATATCGTAAAGCTTGAGTGTTTTTGAGGACTCAAAACAGACAGTGACATACATAAAAAAGAATTTACATATGCCATTTCTATGAAATTCTTTTTTTTATTTTTTCCTTTTTGTCTTTTTTCGAGTCCGGCAACAGATCGCAACCCTCAGTGTCACACCCGTACCGGGCCGGGACCGGCAACGGAATCGCAACCCTCGGTGTCGCGCCTGCACCTCGCTCAGCCAGTGAGCGGGAACCGGTCTGTATGTGGGATCCGAACCCTCGGCGGGAGCGCCGCCTGGCTCCCAAGCGGCGCACTATAGCAGTGTGCCACCGGGCCGGGCCCTCTATGAAATTCTTAATTATAGAACATCCATTGTCATACTAACATTTAATAATATATTTTTTCACAGTATTTTTAGCAAAAGTGGTGTTAAATGTTATTTTTAATAAATAGATAAATGAACATATTTAGTTGTCCTTAGTCACGTTAGTTTATATAATTAGTCAAAATCTGAAAATGAATTAGTCTTATCCTTAAAGAATGAAAAAACTGTTGTAGGGTACACATTTAAAAATGTTTTAAAATTTGTATCTAGAGAATGACAGTGTACCGGGTAGCTCTTTATTACACACACACGCACATGCGTGCGCGTGCATGTGTGTGCTGCCCCTTTCTCGTGCTCACTCCACTCCCGCTGTCCCGTGTGGGTGGCCAGGACACCACTGTTCCCACAGCAGTTGGACTCCTGCTTGGTGCTATTCCAGGGCACCCTAGGTCTGCACTGATTGGAAGTCTCTCCTCAGCCCCTTGGACTTGGTCACTTAGCGTATGCTAAAAACCCCAGTATTTGGAGTTCTATTTTGCATTTCTGAGATTTCACCCTCGGCTGTAGGATTCCCTGCCCCCTATGCCCCCATTTTCAGCTGTGTCCTGTGGCACACAGGGCCTCCTCGGAATCGAGGCACAGCTGCTCCTGCTGCGTGTGGTAGGGGAGCTGCAGGGCGGTGAGTGTTTTATGCCTTGGGCTCAGCCCCCTGGAGGAGGTGTAAGAGCTTCAGGGCAGAGATGGCTGATAATCAGAGATGAGTGAACAGAAAATATTATCTTGGCTCCCAGGGTGTTTCCGGTGCACACAGCTGGGGCCTGACAGCACTGCCTGCAGGTGACGGCCCATCTGGGAACTTCCCCAGGAGTAACTGAGGACTCCAAGTTACTTGATGTCAGGAAGACAGCGCTTCTGATTAAAAGTGGAAACCAAACAACCTGCTTTTTGTTGGAATTTGATCCCTCTGAGCCTCCCTCTCCCCCTAACAGGCACTTAGTCCCGTCTTTGTTTTCTGTGGTCCCAGATCGCTGGAGAGGTGGAGGCTGTCCTTCCACCTGGACACTTGGACATGTGCTCGCCACCCACGATGTCTGGAACCTGCAGGCCGAGTCCTAGAGCATCCGCTGCCGTGCTCAGGGCTGACAGTCCTGTGAGCGGCGACATCTTCCAAACTACTGGAAAGGCCTCTACAGCCACACGCCTCGGGCTCAGCCGTCGTCTGCCTGAGCGTGTCCCAGGCAGGGAGGGGGCCACTGACTCCTGGAGTTGATTCCTCCCCCTCGGCTGCCCCCACGAAGACCGGCCTGGCTCTGGGTCTCCTGCCTCCTCACCCCCCAGCCCGCAGGGTCCTTTCATCCTTCCGTCCTCCCTCCTGCCTGGACACTGCTCTGAACTGTAAAGATGCTCAGGTCTGTCTCATGTAGCAGGTACTCATGACCCCGGAGCCTTCGTCCTCCCCCAGCCTCTCACTTCTCTCTCTGGTCTCCTTCACAGCAAGGGCTCGGAAGAGTTGTTCACACTCACTGTATCCATTAAAACACTCTCACAAGGGGTGACAGGTTGTGTGGTGTCCCCCAACCCCCGTATTCATGGGCTGAAGTCCTAACACCCGGGACCTCAGGATGTGACCTTGTTGGGAAACAGGGTCCTTGCAGATGTAATCAGTAATGCTGAGGCCTTACTAGCGAAGGGTGGGCCCTGATCCAATATGGCTGGTGTCCTTATAACAAGGGGAAATTTGGAGACAGAGACAGTCACCACCCACAAGCCAAGGAGGGAGGCTTGGAAGGGACTCTTCCCTCACAGCCCTCAGGAGGAACCAACTCCGCTGACACCCCGATCTTGGGCTTCCAGTCTGCAGACGGGGAGGGGACATATCTCTGTTATGTGACCACACGGGCTGTGGTTCTCTGTTATAGCCGCAGCTAAGACACAAACATAGCGATGAGTCTGCACTGTGGCCGCGGCAGTGCTCCCCACCCTGCTCTCTGTCTTCCAGGAGGCGGAGTCCTCTTTCCCCGGCTCCTGGGCTCCCATCCTCCTCGCTTCCTCCTGCCTGTCCGCCCACCCTCCTCTCCCCTTGGTGGGAAGAGCTGACATTACGCATGGGACTGGAAGCGGTGAGCTCCGACTCATATTCTTCGTGGAATGGTCTCTTTGCTGGACCCTCCCAGCTCTCCTGTCCCACGCTGACCACTCCTGCTGAGCCTGTTGCTGGAAGCGACCACCAGGGTGCCCAGGGCTCGGTCTCTGGCCACTCTCTCTCTCTCACGCTCACACAATGCGGCCTCACCCAGCCTCATGGCTGTCAACACCGCCATACGCTTCACCCCCTCGGTGCCCTGAGATGCAGACTCGTGTTTGGCTGCGCCCCTCTCTGTTTGGAGGCGCAGTGCCTATCTGAGGCTTCAGCGCTGCTAACTCGACTCTCGTTCCCACGTCCCCAAGCCCCCACTCCTCGTCCTCCGCTTCTCCCGTTTCAGGAAATGCAAACTCCTCTTCCCAGGCACTCTGAGGACAAAACCCCGGAGCTGTCCTCAGCTCTCCTTCCTTTCAAACCTGTGTTCAGTCCATCAGACCCTGTCGGTTCTGCCTTCCAGACCTATCTAGAGTCTGACCACCCTCATCAGCTCCACAGGCCAAGCCACTGTCACCTTGCACCTGTGTCCCTGCGGTGAACAGATCTTCTTGCTGCTCCCCTGGGGCCACCCTGCAGGTAGCAGCCGGAGCCATCCACTGAAAACATACGTCACATCATGCCATTCCTTTGCTCAAAGTTCGCCAATTCTTTCACTCAAAACAAAACCAGCGCCCATATAAATAGGTTAACCTGCATCTCAGTTCACTCGGGACAGGCTCGGTTTATGTGCAAATTAACGATAACACCCCCTTTCTTCCTAAAAGTGCCCTGGTTTGAACATTCGATGACATGGTTCCTCCAATCTCAGTGGGCTGCATCCTACCCCCGCCCCTCCCTAACCTTGTGACCTGCACCTTCCTCCCAGCACCTGACTCCTCTAGGCCCAACTGCTCTGGCCTCCTACCTGTTCCTCAATCCACCCGAGGCTCAGGGCCTTTGCCACTGATTTAAAACAAAATACACCAAGTGGCGTAGTCCTTCACTTGCTTTAAGGTTTTGCTCAAATGTCATCCTATCAGAGAGGTCCTCCCTAACTGTCCTGTACAAAGTAAGTTTTTGACCAAATAATATAACTTCCCTCTTATCTCATAGCCAAAGGTCTTGGTGTGCATATTTGGAGAGGAGAAGGGGAATGGTAAGTTGTTTTTGGATGATTACCTCAGTTCTTTTTGCAGATGGAAAAGTACTTTAATCGATGCAGGGATCTTTTCTACTTAAAAACATTTTAACACAAAATCCTCAGCAAAATGACCGAGTATTGAATATACTGCCTTTGTGCATAATAATTACTTAAATTACAGCTTTCGCTCAATTATACTTTGAATCTTAATTTCAAAGTCACTTGATTATCTCTGAATTTTCATCATTGTGCTGATGCACAGTTAACTTGCATTCTGTGTTTGAATGTCATTCCTGAATTCTGCTCCTTCCCCCACCGCCTCACCCAACCCCCATCTGCCCTCAAACTGCTGCAATAGGCAAGGTCAAAGCAGGCTCTTCAGCGGGGCACCCGAACCACCAAATGCAACGAGTGATGCAGAAAATGGAATCATCACATGGCTGCATGAAAGATAACCTGCGCTGTCTTGTGAGGATTCCCTCATCCCACCCACATCTACAGAACGAAACAAGAAAGGTGAACGCCACCCAGGAACACAAAGTTTGAGAAATGAATGCTGACTTAATAAGCTTAGGGATTTATCAGATATTTCCAAGCTGTTTGTTAATATTTAGTCACCTACAAGCAAGTGCTGGCACATTTCATGGAAACTACATTTTTTTTTAAAGCAAGTATTCAGGTTTTTTTTAAACCACATTTAATCTGTATCAAGCCAAGTATTAATTTCCAAATGAAAGACTTTAAATTATTTATTATTTCCACTTCCTAAAAAGTATTCAGAAAAATTTCAATATGAACACAAAATACGCAATATATTATCTACACACTTTAATATTATTCAACATTTTTCAAAAACAAATGACTTATCCCTATCAGGAAGTGCAGATTAGCTCCACAATATTGCAAAAGAAGAAAAGCCAAGGAGCTGCCACGGAGCCCCCATCCCTGGTGGAGAGTTGGTCTTCCAACTGAGGGTGCGATCGAGTTAACTCTAGGGTTAGAAGCTCTAACATTTCTTTCTGCTTATTCTAGCAATCCTAGTTCTTGACTCAGAAAGCATCACCTCCAAATTGCACTATCTCGGATAATGGCCTTCAACATTTTGGGACTTAAGCTAGGCCTGCACTCCGACATGCCCCACTTTTCCCTAAATGAGCTTCCATGCGGTGGCTCGGACGTGCAAAGCAACGCCTCAGCCATCCCAGCTCCTCATTTGACCCCAGACTGTTCTCATCTGGTCCTCCCCACTCTACCCCCATCCAAGCCTTGGTCCCAGGACCCTGCTTTCAATCTCTGCCTTTGGTTGCACAGATATAGCGTTCCTTCTGTGTCCCCTTTAGCTGCAGACAAGAGCTCCTGCCTTCCAGATGCACCATGGAGCCCAGTCCCCACTCTGGTGCGGTGCCAGGGGCCAGCCCGACTTGTCTACTCCCTCATGTCTGCAAGGGCGACTGGAAGGTATCTGACATTTTATTTTGTACAAGCGGTGTTTGCCTGGCATCCAGGGGACTCAGGCAGTGTTGCTGCCGTTTCCTCATTGTGCCAGGAAAGTTTTCCATCCACAGTCTGCAGGCAGGGGCCAGGACTCCCTCAGGGCAGAGCCACTCCCTCTGAGCTTAGAGACAGTGGTGCCAGCCTGCCTGGCTTGTCTAGACCTGCCACGCATGCCACTCTACTCAACTCAGGTCACTCAAGCTCATGCCTCACAGGCATCTCTGCTGGCAGCAGCAATCTGTTCTTGAAAAGCAGATGCTCTGTGCAGGAAACTCTTTCCAGGGGCTGATTTCTCATTATTTTAAATGGAAAGAATTAAAATGCATTACATGTTCACCACACACCCTCCCCCAACCAAGTTTTTGTAGGATGAGGGAAGCACACTGAAAAAAGCCCTGCTCACTTCCTGAAATGATATGATGTTAAAGAAAGAGCAGGCTGTCATCCCACATAGGTCTGACGGAAAATGGGGAAGCAGGAGAAACCCATACGTGTGTATCTGCAGTTGCAGGTGCTGGGAGACAGGTGAGAAAACTGTGCACCTGGATTAGCACGGGAGGCAGGGGACTGGAAGGAGGAAGACTGTTCATTTTAGAAATTACATTTCAATATTGTTTTCCTTGCTATAACAAATAGGAATCATGTTTGTAATTAAATAAAACAATAAAGTAAAACAATTTGTAATAAAAATAAGTTCCATATTTGGTTTGTTTCCTTTTATGTCTTAGTTTTAGAGTTTGATTATTATTTAGACCTTGCAATTTTTATAGAGGAATTAGTCCGATATTCTTTTAAAATATTTTAGTTTCTATAGTTAAAAAATTGTGACCTCTCTTTAGGGGAGTGAAATTCTCTATTCTGCTTTCTACTATTTTTTGGCTTTAGTAATTAAAGACATCTAGTTATTGCAACTCTACTTTTTCCCATTCTTATTACTTCTTTTAACTTTATCCATCGTACATTACTTATTTTCACCTATTTTTGTTAGCCTGGGCTATCTACTTTGATCTGTGTTTATGATTTTATGTCAATATAATGCGTTTACCTCATTTTTCTTTACGATATACTTGAAAATACAGTGCCATTTGTCCTTCCTTATTGTTATTTTCTTATTTTAATCCTAATGACTTTAATAATTATGTTTTCGAGTTCAATAAATAATCCTGTTGGGGTTCTAATTGAAACTGCATCACCTCTATAAATTACCTAGGGCATATTTATCATCTCTCCATTTGACCAGAAACATGGTCTATTTCTCCACTTATTCAAGTCTTTTTTCACTTCTTCCTTCTAACATTCACAGACTTCTTAAATTTTCATATAGCTCTTCTATTTCTCTCTCATATTTAGTCCATCATTGATTTTTTTTTTT
>NW_007743622.1:0-1129 GCF_000696425.1 Galeopterus variegatus | reverse complement strand
GCTAGAGCCTTGTGCAGGAGGCTTGGCTGGAGGCACAGCTACTCCTCTCAGGAGGGAGGTGTCCCTGGGCTGACAGGAACCTTGTGCATCTGCGAGGGCCAGGGATGGCTCAGTGGTCACAGGACAGTGATCTAGCCTTGTCTTCCTGGGGTCGTCAGCAGAGCAGGGTTGTTACCTCCTTTAGGTTTTCAAAGAGTGATTCTGGCTCTCTGTGACAGATGGACACTGTGGCAGGATCCTGACTGGATCAAAGGGACATCCCTGGGATCCCACCTCTTAGATCCCATCACTGTGTATTTCCTTCCCCTTGAGTGTGCATGGGAGCTGTGACTTGCTTCTTACCCTTAGAATACAGCCAGGATGATGGGATGCTTCCTCCGTGATTAGGGATGTCCCCTCCACAATTATGTTACATAAGAGTACAACTTTTACTCTGCCCCTGGGCCCTCTACCTTGTGGGCTTTGATGAAGCCATCTGCCATACTGAGAGGCCCACCAGGAAGGACCTGGGGGTGACCTCCAGTCAACAGCCACAGGGAGCTGAACGCTGCCAGGAGCCACAAGAGCTTGGAAGCAGGAAACCTTGGCCTGGCCAGCACCTGGTGCAGGCTTGTGAGACCCTGAGCAGAGGACCTGCTAAGTGGTGCCCAGTCTCCTGACCATGGGCGCTTTTAAACAATGTGTGTTGTTTAAAGCAACTGAGGTTTTTTTTTTTTTTCCTTTTTGTCTTTTTTCGTGACCGGCAACAGATCGCAACCCTCAGNAAAAAAAAAAAAAAAAAAGAAAAAGCAGTGAACAAGACATAAAAATCCCTGTCTTTACTGAACTTACATTTTATCATGTTAAGAATTAACTCTTTTCTTTTCCTTAAAAAAAATTTAAAATAAAAAGTGGGTATTGAATTTTATCTAATGCCTTTTCTACATGAACTGAAATAACCCTATTGCTTTTATTGATATATATAATCCTGAATTTCTTCTTATTTTATTTAACTCTTTATGTTTCTGGGAATAAGCACTTGTGGTCTAATTTTGAACCACTGAGAAATCTAAAAGTGCTTTCTGAAATAACAATCGAGAGAAAAATCAAAGCACAAACAAGTTGGAAATGAATGACCAAAAAAAAAAAA
>NW_007743621.1:17812-18505 GCF_000696425.1 Galeopterus variegatus | reverse complement strand
AGAAAGGGACAGAAGGAGCTAAAGAGATAAGGAGGGAAAGCACACAGAGATGCAGAAACGCAGAGGAAAAGAGACAGAGACGCAGATTCAGGGAGACACCCAGAGACAGAGAGACACAGAGACTCGGGCAGTCGCAGAAAAGACGTGTTCAGAGACACCCAGAGCAAAGGAGATGGTCATAGCAGGTGCGTCCGCACCCGCGCTCGTCCTTACACTAAAATTGCCAGGCAGGATCGCCTCCTCCTGGCCGCCTACACCCCTCGCAGCCTCCAGGATGCGGCTGCCGGGGCCACCCTGATAAGAAGATCCCATCCGGCCGCTGCGCTCCTCTTTCTACGCTAGCGCAGACGCTCCAGGAGCCGGGTCCCAGCTGCGGTGCCGTCACTCCCTCCAGGGGGCGCGTCCAGCCAGCCGATGGTGGCGCGCAGAGGCCGGCGCGGCACTGTCCTCTGCTTACGAGGACAGGGGACCTCTCAAGGCCACGCCCACACGCGCACTCCCCTGTTAGGCCCGAGCTCCTAATCTGCATGGCTCCGCCCACAAACCCAGTCTACACAGGTGGGGTCAACCAGGGCTTTTGTCCGTCCGGACAAGGGCTGGTCAGCCTGCGCTTTGCCTACACAACCCTATTCCCTGAAGCCACGAGGATATTCACGGCTCCCGCTTCCCTTTTTCCAGAGTCCGCCGAGCCCT
>NW_007743621.1:0-16837 GCF_000696425.1 Galeopterus variegatus | reverse complement strand
GCGCACCCTCTCAACGGTGAGGGAACACCAGTACACGGCGGAAGAGAGGCGCCGCGGGGAGCGAATAAAGCTCCGCACCCGGAAGTGTCTTCTGGGAGGTGTCGCACCCGGAAGTGTGACAAATCCCCCAGCTGCACCCGGAAGTGTGATGACTTCGCCGCTACGGGGAGTAATGGTATCCGCCAGTTGAACTGTGGGGTTAAAGGAGATGTTACGTGTCTTTATTTCCTGTGGCCAAGAGAGCCTCCCTCTACGGAAAGTGTTCCAGGGTGCAAGTATTCGGTCATGTTTTAAATGTCTCATTCTATTTTAAACCGTAGGGGAAATGAGCACTAGGAATGTCACCACCGGGGGGCCTAGTTCTGTAAAGGCTTGTAAGAAGTTTCTTTTGCTGCCCGTCACCCTCGATTCCCTTTCCCCTTAGGGATGTGCAGATGGAGGCCGGAGGAGACGCTGCTGCCCCAGCCCCCGGGGGCACGAAGGACTTGGAGGACACGCAGTTCCCCAGTGAGGAGACTAGAGATGGTGGAGGGGTACAAGCGGGCCCCCCGGATCCTGGAGACGGGGGCCCGGAGGAAACAGGTGTGCCCTCCCTTCACTGGGGTCTTGGAAGGAATCCCCAGGGAGTGTCTTTGTTGGGCGAGGGGTAGAGATGATCCACGGGAGACCAATGAGGAGGCTTTTGGGACTCCGGGAAGTAGCTTAAACCATATCAGTAGGAAGTCATTATGGACTTACATGTAATTTAAATTACTGAGAAATGAAAGGGAAGTCAGTGGGTGTCGACTGATGTTCACTGGGGACTTGGTGTAAGTTTAGGTCATTGAGGAATCAAAAAGAGGGTAGGTGAGGTCAAAGAAGGTCATTGGGGATTTTGGGTATTTAGATAAATGAAGAAAAGAAAGTCAGTAGGTTCAAAGAAGGGACTATTTAGAAACTAGTGTCTTTGGGAACTAGGCTGTTAAGTCATTGAGGTGGGAAAGGGGGTCAATGGGGGTTAGTGGCACTCAGAGTATTTACATAATTGAAGAGTTGGTGGTGGATTGTGGGGAGGTCTTTAAGGAACCAAATATTAGTGTATATTAATGGTGATGGGGGTGCATCAGTGAGATTATTTGGAGAGTCAGGGGATCAGTAGGGAGGTCTTTGAAGACCCAGGTGTTAGTGGACATGTAAAGGTGTTCATTGGGGAATCAATGGAAGTCATTGGAGAGTCAGCGGTCTTGATCACTTAAGAATTAGGAGATGTTTATGGGCTCACTGGTTAGATTCAGTGGACATCACTGAAAATGAATGGGGGGTGGGAAGTCTTTGAAGACTTGAAAAGGTAATGGCAGTTATTGGGAGGGGGTAATTTGTATTCGGGGACATGGAAGAACATCATTGAGAAAATGAAAGAATTTGAGGTCGTTGGGATTTTAGGGGAAAATTATAGAGATATAGTTGCAAATAATGATTATCAGTATGCAAGGGCGTAGATCTGGTAGGGATTTGGTAGATCCTTGGGGACAGAGGGTTAGTAGGTGTCCAGAGGCATTCGACCCACCAGGGGCTCCCTTTCAGGATCAGAGGCCAAGGACCAGCCACCCAGCCTCCTGTCACCACTGAACCAGTCAGAGGCACCATCAAGCACCTGTGAGTGCTGGGGTCCAGCAGCTGCTGAGAGTAGTCCCCTTCATGGCCCTGAGAGTGGCTCTGCGGGCCAAGGCGGGGACCCCAATGATGAGGACTGGCGCAGCCAGCGGAAGCATGTGTTTGTGCTGAGTGAGGCTGGCAAGCCCATCTACTCACGGTATGGCAGTGTGGAGGCGCTGTCAGCTACCATGGGTGTGATGACAGCCCTTGTGTCCTTTGTGCAGAGTGCAGGAGATGCCATCCGTGCCATCTATGCCGGTGAGTGAAGGGGTCGGAGGCAGAACGGGGAACAGTGACAGAAAATATAGCTGTCTGGCTGGAAGTGGGTCTAACCAGCCATGGGTAGGTTTGTCTGTCTGTCTGCCTGCCCAAGGTACTGTCCAGCCAGCCAGGGGTGAGTCAGTGTGTGTGGATAGCTGCCAGGGGTCTGTCTGTTAGGAATCCTTCTTTCTGTTTGGCCTTCTGGGTTCTGAGTGCTTCACTCACTGGATACTTCTTGTTGCCTGAGAGCATGACTGTGCTGGCTGTTGACTGAGTTGGGTATCTTTGTGGCTCTGTCAGTAATTGCTCCATCTCTCTCTTCCTCTCACTCCTGCTGTGTGCTGTGTGTCTAACCTACTTGATCTCTTACCTAGCCATTCATGTCTTTACTAATGTCCAAATTTCCCCACTTTGTCCTTACCATAGTCCAGGTGCACACAGAATGATCAAGTGGGCTTGGGCTGGTGTGTGTTTGTTGGGAGGGAAGGAGAGCAGAAGAGCTGAGCCTGACCCCCTCCAGTCACTCCCGATCCATTTCTAACCCCCTCCCCCACCTCTTCCCTCCTTCAGAGGACCACAAGCTGGTGTTCCTACAGCAGGGCCCACTGCTGCTGGTGGCTGTGTCACGGACTCCTCAGTCAGCAGCCCAGCTGCGGGGGGAGCTGCTAGCTGTGCATGCGCAGATTGTGAGCACATTGACCCGTGCCAGCGTGGCCCGCATCTTTGCACACAAGCAGAACTACGACCTGCGCCGCCTGCTGGCCGGCTCAGAGCGCACACTGGACCGGCTTCTGGACAGTGTGGAGCGGGACCCAGGTGCCCTGCTCCTGGGTGCTGTGCGCTGCGTGCCCCTTGCCCGCCCACTGCGGGAAGCATTGGGTGCACTGCTCCGACGTTGCACAGCACCGGGCCTGGCACTGTCGGTACTGGCGGTCGGTGGTCGATTGATAACAGCGGCCCAGGAGCGGAATGTGCTGGCTGAGTGTCGGCTGGACCCAGCTGACCTGCAATTGCTGCTCGACTGGGTGCGCGCACCGGCCTTTGCAGCGGGTGAGGCATGGGCACCCGTGTGCCTGCCCCGATTCAACCCTGATGGTTTTTTCTATGCCTACGTCGCCCGCCTGGATGCCATGCCTGTCTGCCTGCTGCTGCTTGGCACCCACCGTGAAGCGTTCCATGCCATGGCCGCCTGCCGGCGCCTGGTAGAAGATGGGATGCGTGCCCTTGGTGCCATGCGTGCCCTTGGCGAGGCTGCCAGCTTCTCTAATGCCCCATCAACCAATTCCCCTGCTTACAGTGTGCAGGCTGTGGGAGCGCCCGGCCTCCGGCACTTCCTCTATAAGCCCCTGGACATCCCTGACCACCACCGCCAGCTGCCTCAGTTTACCAGGTAGGTCTTGACCCTAAGGGCAATTGGCCAGGTGGGAAGTCTTGTCTAACTAAGGAGGATCAGCATCACATAGACATGACTCAAGGGAGATGACCAGCCATGCTCTAAACAGAGAGAATAGAACAGGTCTGAGGATGGAGGCTCAAGCACCAACTTACAGGAATCCCCCTATTCTAGTGGAGAGGCAGCTCCCAGTACTCAGGGAATTTCCTAGAGAGAATAGAACAGGTCTGAGGATGGAGGCTCAAGCACCAACTTACAGGAATCCCCCTATTCCAGTGGAGAGGCAGCTCCCAGTACTCAGGGAATTTCCTAATTTGATCCGGGAAGCTCAGCCTCCAGCCACTGAGAATCCTCAAGTCTAAAGGGGAGGCTCGGCTGCTTAACTTAATTGAAATCCCTAGACTGAGAGAGGAGATGGGCCAGCTGAGAAGGCCCTGGACTAACCTTGCTCTCCGCCTTCCCCCCATGATGGCAGCCCTGAGCTAGAGGCCCCGTACAGCAGAGAGGAGGAGCGGCAGCGGCTGTCAGACCTGTACCACCGCCTGCATGCTCGCCTCCACAGCACCTCCCGACCCCTGCGTCTCATTTACCACGTGGCTGAGAAGGAGACGCTGCTGGCTTGGGTGAGTTAAGTAGGGCCCTGGGTGAATCAGTTCCCCACTTAAGGTTTCCTTACACTGTATCCCCTCCAGCCAAAGCAGCTTCCATCAAGCACACCAAGCCTTTGCCTGGGCTATTCCTTGCCTGCAATACTGTCCCTACCTTTACACATGCACCTTTGAAATCCATAAGGATTAATCACAGTGTCTCCAACTCTCAATTAGCCCCATCCTTCTGTTTGCTTTTACCCTGTTAGCAACCAGGATGGTGTCTTTGATTTTCAAGAGACCCCATTAACAGCCATCACTATGCCTGCTGATTCCTCATTAGCCCTTCCCATGTGTTTGCATGGACCCCATTAGTCACCAGCTCAGTTTTGACTCTGGGTCTCCAGCACTCTTTGAGTGCTACAGGCTGGTCCCAAGCTGTGCCCTCTACCTGCGGTATCCTTCCCTGGGATTTCTAGGCTTTCACCCTTACTTCCTGTGGGTCTGTTAAAGTTCAGCTATTCAGGGAAGCCAGCCAAGGTGACCCCATTGGAAATGGCACCTTCCCCCAGGCTCTGCCATTTAGTGCTCATTTATTAAGTAATTTACTGCATGTCTGTCGTGTATCATGTATTATTCTAGGCTGAGGATTTTATTTTTAAACTATTTTAACTTTTCAAGTAATTTTAGAAGTTGCAAGAATAGTACAAGGAATTATTATAAAGAGGCCCTTCACCTAGTTTCTCCAAAGATTAACATCTTATATAACCACAGTAACTTAACATATTTTTAAACTATTTTAACTTTTCAAGTAATTTTAGAAGTTGCAAGAATAGTACAAGGAATAATTATAAAGAGGCCCTTCACCTAGTTTCTCCAAAGATTAACATCTTATATAACCACAGTAACTTAACAAATCAGGAAATTAACATTGGCACAGTAACATTTAATCCACAGACTTCAGATTCCACAAATTGTCCCACTTAGGTACTTTTACTGGTCCAAATTGTCCCACTTAGGTACTTTTACTGGTCCAGAATCCAGTCCAGGATCACATGTTGGATTTATTTATTGTGTCTCCCTAGTCTTGTTTATTTTAGAACTTTTAAAGAGTATCAGCCAGTTAGCTTGTTAGAATATCCTTCCACTTGAGTTCTTCTAATGTTATACCACAGAATCCAGTCCAGGATCACATGTTGGATTTATTTATTGTGTCTCCCTAGTCTTGTTTATTCTAGAACTTTTAAAGAGTATCAGCCAGTTAGCTTGTTAGAATATCCTTCCACTTGAGTTCTTCTAATGTTATACCGTGACTAAATTGAGGTCGTGCATTTTTGGCAAGAATCAGAGAAGTGATGTTGTGCCCTTCTCTGCATCGTATCAGGAGGCACGTGATGTCAGTCTTTCCCGATGTCGATGTCAGTTTTGATCACTTAGTTAAGGTGGTCTGCCACATTTCTCCACTACAAAGTTAGTATTTTCTCCTTTGTAATTAGTAAATATCTCATGGTGATGATGTCTGTGTTCTGTGTTTTGTTTTTCATCATACTTTCACCCACTAATTCTAATATCCATTCATGATTCTAACCTGCAACAGTTATTAATCTGGTGTTTATCAGATGGAGATTTTTCTAACTCCATCACACTTTCTACACTTATTGGTTGGGATTTTATTGTAAGGAAGAACTTTTTATTTTCCTATTAATTTGTGGAATTTAAAATTTTATATCAATAAAATGTTTCTTTAATTCAATGGGCTAAAATCCTTTTCTAGAATTTATTTTGGTGCTCCAATTGTCTCTGATTTAGCCAGCGGGAGCCTTCATCTAGCTAGGCTGGTCTCTGTGTCCCTTTGACACATCCCCATCACTGTGTGAGCACTTCTTATTTTACTTTCTCTCTGCCAGTTTTGGACTTGGCCATTTTTCCAAGGAGCCCTTGTACCATTTAATGGAGATTGTTATTTAAAAACTAAGATATGGTAGGCACAGGATTTTAAATCAGGTGGTGAGGGGAGGCCTCCCTAAGGAGATGGCATCTAAGTGGAGAGGGGAGGCCATGTGGGTATCTGTAGGAAGAGTATACCTGGCAGAGGGAAAGGACTCTGCAAATGCTGTGAAGTGGGACTGGGCCTGGCTGTGTTTTGAGGAACACCAAGGAAAGGCTAAAGTGGATGGAACAGAGGGAGCAAAGAGGAGGACATTGGGAGGTGGCACAGGAAAGGTGCTGGTAACCTGGTGAGGTCATTTTGCTCAGGTTGGTGTGAGTTCCTCTTTATATCATGCCCAGGCTATAGATGATGAAAACAGTTGTGTGAATTTAGAAGAGGACATTGTGTATAATCATTGCTCACTGAATGGTAAGCATTGTTGTTGTTATCCCCAGTCCACAGGTGAGCAAACAGGTCCAGAGGATACACAGCCAGCATTGCCCAGTTGAAACCACTAGGTCTGTCTGACCCCTAGGCCCAACTGAGAACCCCTGGCCAACCCATGATACAATAATATCAGCTTACCTGCCCTAACCCAATGCCCAGGCAGCACCAGGTGGGAGTTGCTGCTAGGTACATCTTCCAAGCTGCGGGAGGGAGACATTGGGCTGGGTCAGACAGGATTGTCCATGGCCAGCTCCAGCCCATCTGATTCTGTCTTCTCTCAAATTCCCAGGTGACCTCCAAATTTGAGCTCTATACCTGCCTCAGCCCCCTGGTGACCAAAGCAGGTGCCATCTTGGTAGTGACCAAACTCCTGCGCTGGGTGAGGAAGGAGGAAGACCGGCTCTTCATTCGTTACCCACCCAAGTACTCCACACCCCCAGCTGCCTCTGCGGACCAAGCTCCCCACAATGGCTTGTTCACTGGACTCTGAGAGGCAGAGCTCCCAGACCAGACAGTGCTGGGAGTGACCACCTTTGGCTTTTACCTTCTTTTTTCACCCTGGAAATGGAGGTGGGGGTGTGTCTGTGACTGATCCCTGTCTCCCCGGCAATGGGGGAAGATCTGAGGTCCTGTCCACAAATGGGAGATGGGTTGCAGCAGCCAGATGAGCAGGCTGCGCTCCCAACCCCCTCATGCACCTCCACCTCTGGGGAAATCCTTAGGCCTCCCCCTTCCCTCCCTCTGCCGTACCTCTTCCACTTGGATGATGTCGAGCCTCTGGCAGGGGCTGTCCCCTCCAAACCTGCCTCAGGGGTCTGCCTCCTTCCATGGAATCTTAGTCCTGAGTGCCCAGGGCTGACCAAGGTTTCTAGAGTGACCCACAGGGGTTCTGGAATTGGGAATGCAGGGGTAGTCTGTGCATGGAACCGGCCTGAGGGGATTTAAAAAAAGAAAAAAACCGAGCCCCACAAGGATATCCCTATGCGCTTCATGTACTTCTGTTCATCTTTACTCTGCCCAAAATGACCCCCGTCAATGTTGGCTGCTGCTACTATTAATAAGATGGCCTCCCTTGTCTACCCGTATAACCCAGGGCATGTAGCACCTGACTTCACACAGTGGCTGGGATCCAAAATGTTTACATAGGAGGTGCACTTAGCTTCTAAGTCTCATTGTACTCATCCGTGAAAGGGAGATAACTAACTTTGTCTAATAGGCTCTTTAATGAAGATTTGTGAACGACAGGGGGCTCGAAATCTTGTGTACCACCACACAGCACATGCACATTTCTCGAAGAATTTGACAACCTGTACAAACAACCTAAAGAGGGAGAGACCTCTCTAGAGTTTTGTATGTGTGTGCACAAGACTCACTCTCCAACTGGCCGATAACCCTAGTTCTGCCCTTGTTTTAACTGGAGTTGTGGCCTTGTGGTAGTACGCACTTGCACTGTCGAGCCGAAGCACCAGATATCCCGTGCTTGTCCAGCATAGACACCTGATTCCTCCTCCCCGGTCAAGTGGCGTGAAAACGTGCGCCACACGCATGCGCGCTGCAGAGCCGCCCGCCCTCCTGTGAGGCCTTGGGTTTTAGCCAATCCTCGACCGAGGGGTGCGCGCAAGCTCAGCTCTAGAAAATGGCGGGGAAGATGGAGCCTTTGAGCGTGGAGTCGCCGGACACTGTGGAGGAGACTGGAGGTAGCGAGGGCAAGGGGTGTGTGTCTCTGTCTACCAGGGCAGAAGGTGGGGGGAGGATTCGTCCCAAAACGTTAATGAAATAATAATAGCAGTAGTGAGCGTGGAGTCGCCGGACACTGTGGAGGAGACTGGAGGTAGCGAGGGCAAGGGGTGTGTGCCTCTGTCTACCAGGGCAGAAGGTGGGGGGAGGATTCGTCCCAAAACGTTAATGAAATAATAATAGCAGTAGTTTTTTTTTTTTTTTTTAAGTTTTAAACCTTTTATCACTCAAAAGTTCAACAAAGTTGAGATAAATAACACACATTCTCATCACCTAGATTAACTCTTGTCAACTTTGTTCTGAATATATTTCTTAAGTATTTTAAAGTAATCATATTGTTCAATGTGCATCTCTTCAAACAAAAAGGGAGGAAGAGATGTTCTCACAAAAATCACCCTGTTGCTTCCACCCCTAAAAAAATTCACAGCAGTTTCCCTAATATCGTCATCTCACGTCCAGCCCATATCACACTGTGTGGGCTCTAAATTTCTTAATAGAAAATAACCTTCCCTAGGGACAACTTTCTTCCAGGGCACTGACTTGAGTAATGACACCTCATCCCCTAATGGGGGGGCGGGGGGGGGCGAGGGTAAGACTCAGCCTACGGACTATTGGAAATTGCAGTCCAGCCAAAAGAAAAATCTCCCAAGGCAGTAATCCACTAGCATTTTCCTATTGAACAAACTTTCACAATGTACCAAAGTAGAGAAAATAGCATCATTAGCACCCATGTGCACATCACTCTGCTTCAACAGTTGTTGACCGTCTACCATTCTTTTATCTATCCCTAACTCCCCTTTCTGCACTCTCTTCGAGCCACTATATTTATTAACATTAGATTGCAGCCTGTCAGACCTGCTTATGCAGACATCAAAATAGCGATCATTTAGTTGTTTATCGTTTGTCCTAGGATATGAGCTCCACGAGAACAGAGGCTTTTACTGCTGTTTCCCCAGCACCTAAAACGATGCCTGCCCAGCGTACAATAGGTGCTCAGTAATTTTTTTAGCGCGTGAATAATGAAATATTGTTAACACAGAGCACTCTCTTAGATTAGACATACATTGAGTTTCAGCTTTCAACAAAGAACAGACGGAAATAAGACAGATGCAAATAGGTTCCATTTATTAGGCATTTAATATAGCTGCTACTGTGATTTAAAAAAAAATTAGTATCAACCTTTCAAATTCCTCAAAATTGAAGTTATGATTAACTTTATCAGCAATGGAGAAAATTAAATCAAGTTACCATTACCAACCCATTAAATTGGCTTTATAAAGGGAGGGATATCTAGTACTGAAAAATATACATATATATCTAGTATTGATGTCCCTTTGGAGAAACAGGCCTTCTGCCTCACTGGGAGGAGAACTGACCAATAAAGCCTTTGCTAGAGGCAGTTTGGTAGAATATTTTTAGCATCTAAAATGCTATTCCACATCTGCAGTCACCAAGCTAGGTAATCACCGAAGAATACACAGGTGCGTGGACCAGGAGTGGTCATTGGAGTGTTGTTGATGGAAGCAAAACAAGGAATAGTGACAGAAATAGCTAAATCTTGGTATATCTATGCATGCCATGGAATTCCTGGGCAGTGATTTTTTTTTTTAAAGTCAGAAAAAAATAGCTAAAATTAAATTACAATTAAATTAAATTAAATTATTTAAATTAATTTAAATTAAATTTTAAATGGATAATTTTATTATTTATTGATACAGAATGAGCTCCAAAAGATCACATTTTTAGTAGCAAAAAGCCAGTTGCGATTGAAACAAAAAGAGGGTTGTCAAGTACAGCCCTGTGAGTGATGCACAGAAAAATGTCTGAAGGCTGAAAGCCTGATAACTTTGAACAAGAGTCTTGGATTTGGGGCGTGGTGCAGGGGTGAAGGTTTTTTGTGATTTATTGTTTTATTTTTTTCTTTTAGAAAGAAAGTACTATAATTTTAAAATATAAGGGGAAAATTTGAATGGCGTCTGAGAATCATATTAATATTGGATCAATATTAACATCCAAGTTTTGATAGTTATACTGCAGTTACCTGGTAGATTCCCTTTGTGTAAAAGAAATATGCACTGGAATATTAAGGAGTAATGGGCCATGATGTCTGCAGCTTATAGTTCAGCAACACTCACAAATGGGGAATCTGATAACAAGGGCAAATGGGAGCCCTGTGGCCTCTTTGTACAACTTTTGTGTACATCAGAAATTATTTCAAAATAAAATGTTTAAAAGGAGGCTCATACTCTCTAAGCTGTTTTCTTTTGTAACATACAATTTTAAAAGAAATGATCAAGAGGTTAGTTGGATTATTTAAAAATTTAGTTATAATCCACTTTTGGCCTTAACTCATGACTAGCACTAGAAAAACAGTGAAGAATAAGCAGTGAAAAACACAGGTGGAGCTTTTGTAGAAATGGTTGCAAAATCCAGCTGTAAAAGACATGTGGGGACAATCAGGGAAAATGACATATGGTCTGAGTTAGATGATATCACGTGATGATTATTAATCTTGTCATATGTGATTATAGGATTGGGGCCATCTAAGAAAAAGTTCTTAAGTAGTTGAGATGCTTAATTAAGTATCTGGGAATGAAATGTCAAGACGGCTGGGGCTTACTTGAAAACACTTCAATACAGGAAAAACAGCAAATATGAGTGATATTAATGATTGTTACATATGGGTGATGAGTACATCAGAGTTCATTATAGTATCCTCTTTACTCTCATATGCATTTGAAATTTTTTATTATAAAATATTTTTTTAAATAATCATAGATACTTCTACTTAAAGTAGCTTTAATTTTTTTGTTTCATTTCCAAATATTAAGAATAATTTTAAAATTAAAAAGTCTCAGGAGGAGACCTACCAACCTGTTAATGGTGATTATATTTGGGAAAGGCAGTGAGAATCAGGGCAGGACAAGTCTTTGAAGAAGACTGAAGATTTGCTGGCAATGGTGAAAAAGCTACAGAAAGGTCATGTGTCTTCTTGTGTCTGAGCCCCAACCTGGGGCCTGGGGCTTTCAGTCAGACAGGGTGGCTCCAACCCAGCCCCCTCAACTCACAGCCTTGAGAAATTATCCCACTGCACTTTTCCCCTCTCATACAATTTAATTCTTTGAACCATAAATATACCTCCACAGTTCAAAATTCAAGAAGCTTAAGAGGATGTAAAGAGCTACCCCTGCCTACACACACACACACACCAGTCGTCCATTTACACACACACACACACACACACACACACACACACACACACACACACCAGTCGTCCATTTCCCTAGCCCACAGGCAGGCAGCAACTGCTTTTAAATTCTTATGTATCTTGCCAGAGATTTTTAAAAAATATATCCGTGGGTGTGTATTCTTTGTCCTTCTTGGTCATATACAAACAACAAATGGCAATGTAGACAGCTCTGCACCTTGTTTTGCTTGTGGAGAAGAACCTGGGAGTCAGATTGCATTCAGTACCTACATTAGGGCTAGGCAGAATGCTGGTCAGGTTTGAGGTTTGAGCCACAGCCCATCCTCAGCTTAAAATGCTATAATCCATTGATTGGTTGTTCCAAACACAAGGGAACACCCCCTTCCTGACTCTGCACCTGCATATGGAAGAAGTGCATTGGGGCTGCTGCCTAAGCTAGGATTAGGTAGAGAAATCGCAGAGTGGGAAATGTGTAGTGACCCAGCTTGACTATCTCCAGTAAAAAAAAAAAAAACGGACCCCCAGGATTTCTGGCCATAGTAATCAGCACCACGGACAGTATCCATTCTCCTGGAAGTCACAGGAGCTGGAGTTGGTGACCTTAGAAAATCCAGGGCCTGCACCTATTAACTCCAGAAGGCCTTAGGAATTGGCAGTGAGACCCAGCAAGGATCAGGCAGCTTTTTGCTCCAGCTCTGTGTTGCCAACTTTGAAGCCAGAAAGAGATGAGAAAGAAAGCTTCTCTGTACAAAGTGCTGATGTAGGGACTGTGAGAAGTTGGAGATGACTCTCTAAAGGGTCAGTGATCTCCCCTCTCACTGGGGAGTTTGCAAATTGTCACCTGCAACATGAAAGCAGCATTTACCCCTTTTCTCAAATGAGGTCAATACCACAATCCAGATTGATAGAAATGACAACTTGCCCTTTCTGGTTTTTAACAGGGTAGAGCAGGCGGAAGGTCTCCTTTGGCTCCCACAACACTCAGAATTATATCTGGAAAATAATTGTGGCCCAAGAGGCCCTGAGTGATCTCACTTCCCCCTCCCACACCTCACCTCCTGCTACTCTCCACTTCCTCACTAGAATAGAGCCACACCAGCTCCTCACCATTACTTTGGTCTCATGCCTCATGCCTCACCCACTCCCATTACAGGGAACTTGTACTGTCTGCCTGGAATGGTCTCACTTCCACACTTTCCACCCCTATGGAACTGCAGCGCCTGCTTCTCTCACTTGATGGGGGTCCTTTCTGTATTTCAAGAAGTACCTTTTACCTTTTTATCTTCAGCATCTTTGCCTCACTTGATTTCTCTTCACAGCAGTTATTGCCATCTGGATTGATTTGTATATCTCTGTTCAATGTCCACCTCCCCCACCCAGTCTGCAAGCCCTGCAAGGGCTTCTTACAGAGTCCAACACACAGCAGGTGCTTAATAAATACCTGCTGATTTACAGCAGCAGAGACAGTGCCAGAACACCCCCACCCAGTCTGCAAGCCCTGCAAGGGCTTCTTACAGAGTCCAACACACAGCAGGTGCTCAATAAATACCTGCTGATTTACAGCAGCAGAGACAGTGCCAGAACATACCACTCCTCCATCTGCCTTGGACAGTAAGGCATCTGTCTTCTCTGGCTCAATCTTTCTTTCTTTCTTCAGAAGGAAGCCTGGAGCCACAGATTGAGGAGCTGATTAACCGGATTAATGAGCTTCAGCAAGGTAAACTTGGGAGCCTAGACTGGCCAGCTGTGGTCAGCAGGAAGGGCCTGAACTATGAATGCCTCCATTTCCTCATTCATAAAATCCAGGCCCCTCTGGGGCTGTTTGAAGATGATTGTGCAGAGTCACAGTCTTCAAAAGAACAAGGCTAGAGGCTCCACTCACACAGGGTCTTCTTTCCTTCTTAGGCCCAGCAAAGGAGGAATCCGGTGAGAAACTGGGAGAGGACCAAGCTCTCTGGGAAGCTCTGCACAGAGAATTAGACTCCTGTAAGTGGGGCCCAAAGAAGGACCCAGAGATCCCACGATCACTGCTGCTGTTCCTGCGCACACCTCAGGGCACTTGCACAGGCTGTTCCTTTGCCTGCAGTGCTTTCAGCTCACATAGGCCAGATTGCCTCTTGCCATCTCATGTCATCTTTCAGTTCGCAACTCAACTTCACCCTGACAGGACTTCCTGTCAGGTGGTCCCATCTGAAAGTAGAATCCCAACCTCTCTCTCTCATTCTCCTACTTGATTTGTTTCTTCAGAGCCTTTATTTCCTCCTGACATGGTGTATTTATCTCTTTGTAGTCATCTCTCCCCTCAGTGTCCATTCCTTATGGTACATTCTTTACAGTCTTCACTCCTTTGACACAGGAAATGTGAGCACAGAGTAGGAGAAGGTGGATTAGGAAAGTCCCCGTGGTAGATGGGTGTGGGGGTGGCAACAAGACACCTCGCCTCTCCTGGAACTGTACCACACCTTCTGTGTGGCTTTGCCCCTTGCATGAAGTTGCAGTGGGGCACAGGATGTGGCTCCTGGGGGCTGAAAGTGTCATTGTGTTTTCCAGTGAATGAAGAAAAAGTGCACCTGGAGGAGGTCTTGAGAAA
Source organism: Galeopterus variegatus (assembly GCF_000696425.1). Classification (NCBI taxonomy): domain Eukaryota; kingdom Metazoa; phylum Chordata; class Mammalia; order Dermoptera; family Cynocephalidae; genus Galeopterus; species Galeopterus variegatus. Next base: position 3,049 of record NW_007743621.1, on the reverse strand, counting down.
AAAGCAAGGTATTTGCCAGTTGCTGTGTATTCCTTATCCTACCCCGCTACCCCACAAAAGTCCAAAGTATCTGGAGCAGCCAGAGGAATCCCACTGAAACCTGAGTTAGAGTGCTTCCCTCTCTGTTCACATCTCTCCCTTGGTTGCCTCCTCACTTGAAGTAAGCACCCAAGACCTCTCAGTGCTCTCCAATGCCTGACATAATGTCGGGCCCATTACCTCTGCCCAAGCCTGACTCCCCAAGCTCTCACAAGGCCCCCTTGGTTCTTCTCCCGACAGAGGCACTGAGGATCCTCCAGCTGTACTGCCAAAAGAAGGAAAGTGAGGATCACAAGTAAGAGGTCCTGCTCTGGCTCTTTCCCATCTCATTCCCCAGCCTGAAGGAGGAGGGAGCGAGCTCAGGGAAAAAAATCTTGGATACCACTCTTCATTTTCTCTTTCTATAAAATAGAGTAACCAGACAAAAGACTGCCCTGGTCGTCTTTGATATTAGGTGGTGATGTTAAGATTAACTCACTTGTTTAACCATTTAATGCTAATTTATCAAAGAAATTCCGTTCATTGCTGTTACATTCTAAGTCTTTCTCTGTTGGCCATCCAGTTCCTCTGCCATCCATTCATTTGTTTATCTGTCTGCTTATTTTAGGCCCTCAGTCATCCATTTACCTTCCCAACCATCTACCTACCCATCTACCCACTCACCCACTCATCTGTTCATCCACCTATACATCTATCCAACTATCCAGCCAGACAACCATGAGCCATCGTATCTCCAAATTTCCATCTAATCATCTTCCATTCATCCAACCATGCATTTATCCTCTCTTCATCCTTCCATTCATCTAGCCATTAATTTCTTCACCCAACCATCCATCCAGACATCTATCCATCCTCCCAGCAATTCTTTCTTTATTTCTTTATCCAACCATCATCATTATTTCTCTAACCAGCTATCATCTCTCCAGCCAGCCACTCATCCATCCAATTAACTGCCCATTCAACCATCTATCCGTCCATGTCTACATCCTGTGAACCTTTACTTACCACATTCCTGTGACCAGAGATGTCACGTACTATTGCACCATGACTTTAATTGCATGGGGAAACCTGATAGATAGTTAATGTGAGTGTATGCTTAACCACACTACACACACTGTCCAATGAGCATTTATGTTCATTTATTTACCTAATCCTCACAATGACAATTACAGGAGTTAAGGGTTAATGTCACCCTCCCACCACTATGACCATTTTACATATGTGGAAACTGAGACCCAGAGAGTTTAAGTAACTTGACCAGGGTCACAGTGAAGTAGCAGATCCAAGCTTCAAGCCATGACTTTTGGAATCCATGATGCTAAGCGACTGCACCCCTCACAAAGCTTTCTTGGGAAGGCCAGTTCAGTGGTGGACAGGATGGACCGGGTGATGACTGCACCCCTCACAAAGCTTTCTTGGGAAGGCCAGTTCAGTGGTGGACAGGATGGACCGGATGATGGTCTTGACAGAGGCCCATAAAGGGTCACATTCAACAGAAGAAAGGAGAAGGGTGAATGTTGTTAACAGACCCCACCCCTCACACTCACCCCTGCTAGAGGAAGCGGGGTTCATTCCAAGAGTATGACTGAGGCTTGTCTTTCCTTTCCCAGGAAGCACATGTTGCAGGAGTGCGTGGAGCAAATTTCTGTCCATAACTCTCAGATCGCAGAGAATTGCAAGCAGAGGAAGCTGGGGTAACTCCCAACCTGGGGGCCTGCCCGACCACTGGGTGGAGAGTGGGAGTGGGGCTTACATCAAGGAGAGTTTGTTGGAAGAGTAAACTGTTAGAACCAAGGCTTGGAGGATAAAACCCCTGAAGGGGCTCCCAGCAGAGAGAGCACCAGGCAAGGATGTGAAAGACTGTGCATGAGGAGCCTCAGAGCTGGTTGGGCTGGGTGTCAGGGCTAGCCTGTGTTCTCTCATTCCTGGGTATCAACCCCCAGGTTGGATGTTGAAGAACAACTGGAGGATCTGATGGGCCAGCACAAGAACCTCTGGGAATTCCACGTGAGCCATTGTCATTGCCTACAACCAAAGCCACTCCTCCCCTGAGACTGGCCCAGTGTCCAGCCCTGCTCAGGCCCAGTGCCATGGGATTGTCCTTGACTCCTTTCTTCCTCTAGCCCGCCTACTCAATCCCTTGTTTTTTACCTCAGATCTGGCCACTTTTCACCATCCCCCACTGCCACTCCCAGCATGGCTTGTTCAGACTATTGCACTAGCCATTGCTGATCCTGCTTCCCTCCTGCTAACCTAGGGTGTGGTCACCTTGCAATGGCAAGTGGGAACCCTGAGAAAGCCATGGTCAGGTCACTCCTTCATTCAACTAATGTCCACTTGTGCACCAGGCAGCATTGCAGGCAGGGAGAGACAGTGTTGAACCAAAGGAGCCAGGTCTTTGCTGTCCCAAGCTGGTTGGGGACAGGGGGAGGCAAACCCAGGCTCCAACCAAGAAAATAGGTAGGTGGTGCAATGTCAATGAGGAGGTTCTATGAGCAGGTGACATCTGAATGCACATGTGAAGGAAGTGAGGGAAGAAACCATGCAGGTAACTGAGGGCAAGTGTTCCTAGAAGAAGGAAAGGCCAATGCCAAGGCCCTGAGGCTGAACTGTGCCTGGAACTTTTGAGGAACAGCAAATGGGAGAATGAAGGATGAGGAAAGTGGGAAGAAAAGTTTCAGAGGTACACGGGGACATGGAGAGCGATTGGGGGGAAATAGGTCTCCAGCCACAGCAGAAACTGCACACTGAGTTAATAGTTGAATGAATGAATGGCCTAATACAGGTAAGGACTTTGCAGAAGAGCAAAGGTTTGGGGGGAGGGGAAGCAGGGAGCGTGCGGTGTAGCCGGGATGCAGACGAACAGGCCTCCTCTCTGTCCTCGCAGATGCTGGGGCGGAGACTGGCCCGGGAGATCCGCACGCTGGAGATGAGCAAGGAGCAGCTGCTCAGTGATAGTGAGACCCCAGCTGGGGGGAGGCGGAGCGGGGGGTGGGTCAGCCCCCGGCCC
>NW_007743620.1:18139-18512 GCF_000696425.1 Galeopterus variegatus | reverse complement strand
CCCAGTGCTTTGCTTCTTGAATTGTGAAATATTTTACTCCTATGTGAACCCTAGGAATTGTTCCCACTAATCTTTCAGATTGTTTTTTCTCTCACCACAGATCAATTTCTCACATGCTTGTACTGTGAGATGCAGCAGAGGGATTTATAGAACAGATACTGAAGAAGAAAATATTGCTAGCATTGAAGAATTGGAGGCTCAGCTGAAGACTCAAAAGAGAACTTCTGCTGATGTCCAGACTGTTTTCCCTGTGCAGTTCCCTCCTTTCCAGCACTTTGTAATTTTAACTCTGGCTACCTAGCCTCCCCAGAGCCTCAGCTTTTTCTCTTTAATTCAGAGAGAATGCTGGTCTCTTTTGAAGATGCCTCTCCCT
>NW_007743620.1:11549-13228 GCF_000696425.1 Galeopterus variegatus | reverse complement strand
ATATAAAGTAACTTTGTAAGTTATTGATTTGTTAAATGATGTAAAGATATAAATGAATGGTACGGTTCATTTATAAGATATAAATGAAAAAGTAAGATAACTTTCTGTATTATGTTGAAAAGTGTTTAAAATTAAGTCCAGGCAAAAACATCCTTTGAAACTATTAATTTACAGTCTAAGTTTTGTGTAGAATAAGTTGATTTTCTTTTTTAGAATCACTAATCATTGGAGTCAGTTGGTTCAAAGAGCTGTGTGGTTTAAGCGTCTATTCTGAAAAGAATGTAGAATAAGTTGATTTTCTTTTTTAGAATCACTAATCATTGGAGTCAGTTGGTTCAAAGAACTGTGTGGCTTAAGCGTCTATTCTGAAAAGAAAAGTTAAGATTTTCTATTTTTTCAAGCTAATGAGAGTGACTAAACATGCTGATTGGGGAATCTCAGCTTAAAATTTAAAGAAATATCTTAATATATCTTCCAGACAAATCTTATTTGCAAGAATATTTTACACTAAAAATAAACCAGAGTATTTCCCCCCTAGAAAGAGCTTGCCTTTAACAATTTCTGTGCTTATAGATATTTTAAGAATAAAATAAGTACTATTTCTTTGTGTTTGTTTGTTTGCTTTAAATATACTGTAGTTAAGAACAAGGGCTATGGTGTATTACTGTTTTATTAAATATCCTGATTCTTCTCCTATTGACTGTGTAACTATGGGTAATTAGTGTATTATACTGCATATCAATTTCCTCACCTACAAAGGCATTGTTCTGAAAGTTAAATAATGTGATACAAGCAAAGTTTACTGGCTGGGAAAAATTTTTTAAAAATTGTTTAAGGGAGAAATATTTTTGCATTATTAATTAAGTTAGTGAGCAAAATTAAATAACTGAAAAAAGAAAATACACTTGTACAAGGCAAATGTGGTCTCTTTGAAAAAGCGTTATCCTTACCATTGCGATAAATGATATAAGTCTATAAAAGAGAGAAAAACACATGGAGTTAAAAAGCAGTACATTTACAAATGAAATAAGTGCATTACTTTATATATTCAGTACTGCATATACTTATATGGAAAAATATACAATGTTATTTTTCTCATAGCAGAAATTTAGAACAGAAATTGTCCACTTAATATTTAAACTAGAAATTTAGGAAAAAACTATTAAAAAAAATTAGGTAATCTGGGCTTTAGAAGGGACCCTGGAGACATTCTGAAACAACCGTTTATTTGATGTTTTAATCTCTTCAACAGCATTCTAGCCAAGCAATCATTCTATCCATGTTTGAACACCTGTTGTGACAAACACCACATATTGCCTGCCAAGATTTTCTTAAGCATCTTGATTATTCAAAGCTAATATTTGGTTTATATAGAGCCAAATATATTCATTTTAGCCTCTACTTATTAATCCTCTTGGACATTAAAATAGAGAAAAATCCCTCTTGTCATAAAAGACTTTAAATAAGCAAAGATGATAATTTATGCCTCCTACGACCACTCGTAACACACACAGGCACACACACAAATGTGCACATAAATACACACACATATACAAACATACATGAAGCATCCTCCTCTTTAAAAACAATTCCTAAAGTCCATGAATTTATGATCTGGCTATGAAACTTTTTTCCACATTGACTGGATTCTTCTGTACATTTTGGAGGGCCTTTTTTTT
>NW_007743620.1:6053-7289 GCF_000696425.1 Galeopterus variegatus | reverse complement strand
CACTTTGCAAGTGAGAAATCTGAAGCAAAGAGCTGATTTAAACTTTGCCCAGTCTTTTGATACACAGAAACTATTACATATAAATGTGTTTTATTTTCAGGGTCTAAGTTTGTGGTGATTCATTAGGAGGAAGAGATGATACGGTTTGCATCACTCTCACATGGAGTACTGCTGTTTTAATAGCATGTCTTCTGGCACTATCTAAAACATCCTCCACAACTCAGCCACAGTTGTTCATACAAAATGCAAACTTAATCACATCACTTTCTCTCTGTTTTTTTTTTTTTTTTTCCCCTTTTGTCTTTTTTCGTGACCAGTAACAGGATCGCAACCCTTGGCGTTGTGCCCGCACCACGCTCAACCAGTGAGCGGACTGGTCTCTACATGGGATCCAAACCCTCGGCGGGAGCGCCACCTCACTCCCAAGCGCTGCGCTCTACCGAGTGCTCCACCGGGCCGGCCCCTCTCTCTTTTTTTCAACCACGTATAATGCCTAAAATCCTTCCTTGAATGGCTTCTTATTGGTTCTAGAAAACTGATATTTTCTTAATATGATCTAAAAATTCTTGCACGAGTGGCCCTTCTTTCTCCAGTCTCCCATCACTGTCTCTAGGTGATAACGTTTTTCAGACCCTCTTATTAGCCATGCAGTCAAAGCCAGAAAATTATTTGGTAAAGTGCTTCATATATTTTGTATTACTTAGTGAAAGTTACATTTCATAACAGTTTTAATTGCACAGACATAACCACAACAAAGGAGATTTTGGCATATTTAAATATAGTCAAGTAAGAATGTCAAAGATATTACTGAGCTCTATAATAGCCCCATGAGCATTAGAGAAACTAGAAATAATATATAATTTTCAGATAGCACAAAATTAATGGGGACAGTTAATACATGGAAGGATAAAATATATCAAAGCATGAGAAATTGAAATCAACAAAGCTGTGTTTCGACAAAAAGGAAAAAAAAATAAATAAATAACAAAGCTGTGTTTCAGTTTCTTCATTAGCAAGCAATTCTCAACTAGAGATATAAAAATATTTTATATATAATTTCATAAGATTATAAGGAATATTAGATAAGTTAATGTGTAGAAAGCACTCAGATTTATGCCTATAACAGAGTAAGTATTTAAAAAAAGTGTGTTCAAAAATGTAATTCAGTCCAATGGAAAGTGTTCCCACTTGTAATGTTAGGGACGTTAGGCCACTGAGGAGACTACAGTTGTGATG
>NW_007743620.1:0-923 GCF_000696425.1 Galeopterus variegatus | reverse complement strand
GTGTGTGTGTGTGTGTATATCTGTGATTCACACAGATGCCTCCACTGCAAATCCAATATTATGCATTTTTAAATCTAAAGACCAAAACGTTTTCTAGAGTAATATACTTGAATCAATCCTCCCCTCCAAAGGACAGAAATGAAACGAAAAAAGAAAAAGAAAAAGAAAAAAGATAGTTTAAGAAACTGAATAAATTTTGAAGAGACAGATGGATTTGGAAAGAAACATTAGGAAAGAAGCAGCAGCTGCTTAAGACCAGGGAACAAATGACAAGTTATATCCATGACACCTGTTCTTTTGTTTCTTTTATTCCTAAACATGGCGGTTTGCTTTTCCTTTTTTTTTTTCTTTCTCTCAGTTGTTTCCTTCTTTGCTCATTGTAATTCCCTCTCTACATTTGCATCTTTTGTTGTTGTTGTTGTTTTTCATATAATTCTCAGTTTAGTCTTTTATGTCTCATTTATCATCTGTATCATGTGAAAATTATAGGAAAGTAAGTGGTATTTTTATCTTGTAACTTAATATATAAATTTATGAGCTAGAGACACCAATCTCTTCTTGAAAAAAAATAAAAATAAACAGAAACAAAAAACAAAATGAATAATAAGTATTACTTAGTTGTACTCTCTTCAACTAATTTTTGCAAACTTACCTTATATAAAATGTTCACACTCTTTTCTGCCAAAAGCAAAAGAACACTATGGTTCTAAGATACATATTTTCTGAAAAGTCAGTACGGGAAAACATTTGATGAGACAACCAACTAAATTACATGTGCTACTTCTGTACTCAAATAGATAAAAAAATCATAGCTTCCTCAGTTGAAATTCCCTATCATGCACAGCACACATTCTATACCAGGAGTTAGATCTATTAAAAGATAATGAAAATGGTTTACTATTATAATGATGGTCGTGCATTTT
>NW_007743619.1:8021-18513 GCF_000696425.1 Galeopterus variegatus | reverse complement strand
TTTTATGATGACATTAACCCATTCATGAAAGCAGAGCCCTCATGACCTAGACACCTGCCAAGAGGCCCCACCTTCCAACACGGTTGCATTGGGGATTAAGTATGAACACATGAATTTGGAGGAGACCAAAACATCCAACCGTAGCAGAAGTTATCTCATGTAAGCCTCATAACAACCCGTGGCTTAGAAGCTCAAATACTCCCAATTTATAGAGGAGCACACTGAGGAACCCATCCAGTAAGTGGCTGGGCTAGAACTTGAACTCCCATCAACGGATTCCGAAGGAGCCTGTGCCTTTTTCTTCCATGGAGAGGTGTCTCTTTTGTTTCTTTCCCCAGGTGGACAAGATATGTCTCAGAGCGCTTTCATGACATAGCTGTCTGTGCTAGTGTCATGTTTCTGGAACTCAGCTAAAAGCCTGGTGCTCAGTTACGACAGAGATCAAATTACTCTAGGCTGCAAAACCAGAGTCTTGTCTTTCCTGAGCTGAAGATTCTCATTTATGGCTATTAATATTGAAAGGGATGAAATGGACTTTATATCAGTCATTAATTTTCCCCTGCCTTCACTGTGGAACTGCAGTACAATTCTGGGGAATATTCAAGGCAACTGAGAAAGTAAGGAGACAGCAGAGTTTTAGAGAATTTAGGATCTGTAGGATTCTTAGAGAAGTTCTTATTCTTCTTCCTCTTTTGACAGATGAAGAAACTGAGGCAGGGAGGTTAAGTCACCTGCTCAAGGTACATTAGACTGGAGCAACTAAAATTTAATGTGCACGTGAGATCACTTGGAATCTTGTTAAAGTGCAGATTGATTCTGTAGGACTGAGACGGGGCCTGGAAATCTGCATTTGTAACAAACTCCCAGGTAAAGCTGATGCTGCTGGTCCAGAGGCTGCACTGTGAGTTGCAAAGGAGAGTGAAGCATTATGACAGGTAGGGTAGTAGAAGAGGAAGTAGGGAACCAGGTTTTTTTTTAAAATTGAGACATGGTTGTTTATATGTATTTGTGGGGTACAGGGTTGAATATCAATACCTATGTACAACATGTGATGATAAAATCAGGCTAATTAGTACGTTCACCATTAAAAAACATAATCATCCTTAGTGACCCCTTACAAATTTCTTGCTAGCCTTCCCTCTCCTTTCCACCTCTAGTAACCACAGTTCTTTTCTCTCCTTGTGAAAGTTCAGTGAATTGTTGTGATTCTTGTATCTTTCTTTGTTTATTTTTTTAGCTACCATTTATGAGTGAGGACATGTGGTATTTCTCTTTCTGTGCCTGGCTTACTTCACTCAACATAATTTTCTGTAGGTTCACCCATGTTGCTGTGAATGGCAAAATTTCATTCTTTTTATGGCCAAGTAGTACTCCACTGTGTATATATACCATATTTTCCTTATCCCGTTGTCTGACAATGGACATTTAGGTTGGTTCCAACTCTTGACTATTGTAAATAGAGTTATAATAAACATGGGAGCACAGGTATCTTTGCCATAATGATTTCCATCCCAGCAGTGGGATTGCTGGATTGTATGGCAGTTCTATCTGTAGTTGTTTGAGGAACATCCTTACTACTACTGTTTTCCATAATGGCTGCACCAATTTACAGTCCCACCAACAGTGTAGGAGGGTTCCCCTTTCTCTGCCTCCCTGCCAGCATTTGTCATTCTCTGTCTTTTTGATAATAGCCAGTCTAACTGGGGTGAAATGATCTCTCAATGTGGTCTTAATTTTCATTTCCCTGATGACTGGTGATGTTGAGCATTTTTTCATGTATCTGTTGGCCATTTGTATATCTTCCTTTGAAAAATGTCTATTCAGCTCCTTTGTCCATTTTTTAATTGGGTTATTTGTTTTTTGACTGTGTAGTTATTTGAGTTCTTTATATATTCTAGATATTAATCCTTTGTTGGATGTAGTTTGATAATATTTTCTCCCACCCTGTAGGTTGTCTTTTCACTCTGTTGATTGTTTCCTTTGTTGTGCAGAAGCTTTTTAGTTTGATCTAATCCCATTTGTTTATTTTTACTTTTGTTGCCTGTGCTTTTGGTGTCTTATTCATAAAGTCTTTGCCCAGTCCTACTTCCTGAAGTGTTTCTCTATGTTTTCTTTAGGAGTTTTATAGTTTCAGATCTTATATTTACGACCTTAATCCATTTGAGTTGACTTTGGTATATGGTAAGAGGTATGGGTCTAGTTTCATTCTTCTACATAAGTATGTCCAGTTTTCCCAGCACCATTTATTGAAGAGGCAGTCTTTTCCTCAATGTATGTTCTTGGAGCCTTTGTCAAAGATCAGTTGGCTGTAAGTATGTGGGTTGATTTCTGGGTTCTCTATTCTGGTCCATTGGTTTGAGTGTCTGTTTTTATGCCAGTACCATGCTGTTTTAGTTACTACAGCTTTGTAGTATAATTTGAAGTCAGGTAGTGTTATGCCTCTGGCTTTATTATTTCTTTTGCTAAGGATTGCTTTGGCTGTTTAGGATCTTTTCTTATTTCATATGAATGGTAGGATTGTTCTTTCTATTTCTGTGAGGAATGTTATAGTTATTTTGATGGGGATTTCACTGAATTTGTAGATTGCTTTGGGTAGTATGGACATTTTCACAATGTTAACTCTTCCAATCCAAGAACATGGAATGTGTTTCCATCTTTTTGTGTCCTCTTTAACTTCTTTCAGCAGTGATTTGTAGTTCTTATTGTAGGGATTTTTCACCTCCTTGGTTAAATCGATTCCTAGGTACTTTATTTTTTGGTAACTCTTCTAAATGGGCTTGCTTTCTTGATTTCTTTTTCTTCTAGTTTGTTATTGGAATATTAAAATGCTACTGATTTGGAGGTGTTGATTTTGTATCCTGCAACTTTACTGAAATTGTTTATCAGCTATAAGACTTTTTCTGTGAAGTCTTTAGGTTTTTCTGTATATGAGATCATGCCATCTGCAAACAGGGACAGTTTAACTTCATCTTTTCCAGTATGCATGCCCTTCATTTATTTCTCTTGCCTGATTGCTCTAGCTAGTACTTCCAATACTATGTTAAGGAGGAGTGGTGACAGAGGTAATCCTTGTCTTGTTCCCATTCTTAAGGGAAAAAGTTTCAGCTTTTCCCCATTCAGGATGATGTTAGTGATGGGCTTGTCATATATGGCTTTTATGTATTGAGATACTTTCCTTCTATACCTAATTTGCTGAGAGTCTTTATTGTGAGGGTGTGTTGAATTATGCCAAAAGCTTTTTCTGTGTCTGAGATAATCACATGGTTTTTGTTTTGATTTTGTTGATGTGGCGCATCATGTTTATTGACTTGCATATATTGAAGCATCCTTGCATCCCTGGATGAATCCCACTTGATCATGGTATATAATTTTTTTGATGTGTTGCTATATTGTGATTGCTAATATTTTGTTGAGAATTTTTGCGTTTATGTTCATCAGAGATATTGGCTTGTAGTTTCTTTTTTTGTTGTATCTGTCTGGTTTGGGGATGAGTGTGATGCTGGCCTCATAGAATGAGTTTGGGAGGATGGACTCTGTTTCACTTTTTTGGAATAGTTTGAAGAAAATTGGTATTAATTCCTCACTAGAGGTTTGTTAGAATTCAGCAGTAAAACCATCCAGACCTGGACTTTTCTTTGTGGAGAGACTGCCGATTACTGATTCACTGCCATTGCTTGTTATTGGTGTGTTCAGGTTTTCTATTTCTTTTGGGGGGGTTTAATATATTCTGTAATATGTAATAATGGGATAGGCTCATTTGTAATGTTTATTAATGCTCAGATGCTCCCTCAAAAACACCAATTTACTGAAGATGACATGACTTGGTAGTGTTTGAAATCATGTTATTACCAATTAAAATTTCAAGTGACATTGAAATCTTGTCATGAGGGTTAAGAATTTTAACAGGCTAGAACAATATACTATTTTTTAATATGTTTAAAATTAAGAATAAATATGATCCAAAAAACTTAATGTGCCAGTACACAATGGGAAAGATGCAATTTAACATCTGCCTGTGTGATAAAGACCCAGAGGCATTAGTTACTTACACATTTGTTGGGTCAATAGCGTAATATAGTTGCATTAACAGAAATACAGCATGTGGGGAAAGTGAGATGATAGCTTCCTTCCACGTTGCACAAGTCATAACATGCCTAGAGGATGTGTTCAGTTCAGGGTGTGTCGCGTTAAATGGAATATTAGAAAACTGAAATGTGTCTGGTGATAGTGTCTGGAGAGATCTGAGGATGTTGTATTTGAGGAATAGTTGAAGAAATTGGGCATTTAACCTGGAGATTAAAATGACATGGATAATAATGCAAGGACTGATACAGATATTTGAAGGGATCTCATGTGTGTAAGGTTAGGCTTGTTCTGTAAGACTCCTGACTGTGAACTAGAATCAGTAAAAGTGGAAACTAGAGACAGATGCCAGCACACTGTAGGGCATTTGTGGGGAGACTGAGGAAGAGAACTGAGCTTGGGGTTGAGTTCCAGCTGTGTGACATTGGGAAAATCACTTAGCTACTCTGAGTTTCAGCCTCCCCATTTATGAAATAGGAAAAAAATTCTCCCTCCCTGGACATAAGGATTCAATGAGATAATATGTGAAAACACATAGCCAAGTGTGGCAAAGAGTGCTGATTCAATCTCTTTTTAAAACTACGTCATAAAACTAGAGCAGTCTAGCCACGAAATTGGCTATCACAGGAAGCAGTGAGTTCTCTGTCACTGGAGGCATGCAAGTCAAACCTCTTGGGAATTGGAGGTGAGAACCTTGCACAGGTTTTACTACCAGACAGGAGGTGATGTACCATGAAAATGATTTACAGGGCCTCTTTCGATTTCAAGGGTCTGTGCAGATTGGCATCACCATTCTCTTTCTGTGGCTATTAAAAATGCAGGTGGAAAATTTCTTCATTCTTCATTCATTTCTAATACTTTTCACCTCTCAACTCAAGATAGGTAGGCGGAAATGGACTTTATTTTAAGCCTTTCATTTCTGACCCCCAAATGAAACCATCTTCCTTTGAATTCTAAAATGGTATCATTTCCATTTTATGAGACTATCAAGGGCATATCTTTCTTCAAAAATGATACCATTCAGAGTAGCTTCTTATGTGGTATGATTTGAGGAAGGCAAAGGAAGACTCAATTGCACAAAATTATTTTTCCCAGGGGTCCTGCTATGCACATTAAAATTCCTCTATTATTGTCATTCCTTTGTATAGAGCTATCCAAATGTGAGCATTATCTAGGGTAACTAGTGCCTCAAGCCATTATCAGTCATTAATGTCTTGGCCAGACTTAGTCTGGACAGTAGCACGTTATTTTGGTGCTTGTGAAAATGCACTGCTCGGTGCTGCTGCAGAGACTGTCACTGGCTGGTGCCCTTTGATGTTAGCCCTCTAGATTCTACGCCAGCTTTGCACCCAGACCACGTACCTGTGGTCCACTGCCAGCCCGTGACTGATTGTGGTGGTATTAATTCAGGGCTATTCCTGAGAGATGTGGGGCTCCTCCAGTGGTGACTTTGGCTCCAGGACTCCCCATCAGCAGGCTGAGCCTTTCTAGGAATTGCACTGCAGTCCCAGATTCTTCCTGCCCCCGCCCCCCTTTGCAGGCAATGCACCTGCACTGTGGTCTGAAAGTTCTGCCTGCCTCCTTCTGCTCCCTCCCTTTATCCTTCACAAGCATGTCCCCCAACAAGTCTCTTGTCCATCTGACCCTTGGAGGACTCAAACTAACACAAGCAATGCCAGGAGTGGGCTAAGAAAGCCGGTGGTAAGATGGGGCTGTGAAACAAGCAAGGAGGGCACCATCCTGAGTCATGTAGACAGCATGGGTAATCCCTGGCCCAGGGTGGAGGCCAAATGCCAAACTTTTCACCCGTGGTTGCCCCTGTTGGGGGAACCCCCTTGCAGAAGTGATGATTCAGGCAGTTGAAAATTATAGGGGGAGGGGAAAGGTCTACAAGGGCAGTGGGGTTGGCTGGTTACTACTTAGCTGTACTGATGCCTTGCAGAGAAGGAGATGGAGGCCTTTCTAATGAGAAGCTGAGGGCCTTGACATGCATTTAAAGGCTAAATGTGAGAGCTGGAGGCTCTCTTTGATAGTGTACAAAGAGACCCCTAACTCCTGCTGTGGAAGCTGGACACAGCTGAGCAATGTCTGATTATCAGCTACACAGAATTGCAGAGCAGGTCTGTTATGCTAAGGTGAGGGCCCTGGGTGAGAAAAGCTGGGACCCTGGATCATGGCAGGGAGACATCTAGGTGGGGATCTCTGAAAACTGCCCCAAACCTTCTGAGTTTGCCAAGATGGCCCGATCTTCCCTAGTATGAATTAGTACTTCCCCCCGGGGTGGGAGACGCTGCTGAGGAGGCCCCTCCTCCACAAGTCATCAGGAGCTGCTCCGACTTCCTCACCTGGCTGCCAGGTGGATACCAGGTGAAATCTCAGTATAATCTGGCTGGTGACCTGCTGGTCCTGTTAAGGAAGTAGAGAAATTATACAGTGAAGGAGCTTCAGAATTCACTAGAATAAACCTGTCATCAGGGAAGTACCCCTGGAACTAGATTTTGAGGGTGCTTGATCAAGGAGGCTGGAATGTACTGATATTAACAAGAATTCTTTTCTTGTGGACACTTTCTTGGGACATGGGATTGAACAACCTGGCAAGGACTCCAGGGGGTGAGTGAATTCATTGCTAGGATGGCTCATAGAAACCTGGAGAAAGCAGTGGCCCTTGCTGAACAAAGTGAAAATGCACGTTTCCTTGGCAGACGGTAGAAGGAGGAACAGAAAAGCGCAGGCAAGTGGACAAGTCATGTGAGGCTGGAAAACTGGCCAGAGAATGATGTCCCATGGGAGGGGTCAGAGGACACAGCTCTCACCAAGGCCATTGGGAAAGTTCTGCGAGGGGGTGGCAATATTGCAAGGTGTTCGCTGGTGGCGCTGCTCTGCAGGTCAGGGTTGATGGTAGAAGAGGTCATCATGGAACTTGATTCCTGGGCAGTGGCCAGTGGCCTGGATGTTTGGTCAGGGGTGTGAAGGAAAGGACTGGAAGAGCAGAGACAAGGAGGTCTGGGCTAGAGGTTTGTAAAGGGATGTACTGAAAAAGTACGCTTGGAAGACGTTTGTATCACATATTAGCACCTACCAGAAAATATCCACCATGGAGAAGGCACTGAAAAACTAAGTGGACAAGATGGCTAGGCCATTTGAGGTTGGCACCCTTTGTCATTGGCCACCAGAACTGGCAGGAGGGTGCATGAATGGAGGGCCAGGTGGCAGAGATGGAGGTTTACTTTGGGCCCAATAGCATGGACTCCCACCTACCATGAGAGTTGCTGCTGCTGTGTGTCTAACCTGTCAACAGCAGAGACCAGCGCTCAGCCCCTGGTAGGGCAATATTCCTGGAGGGGACAATATTCCTGGAGTGGCAAGCCAATTACATCAGGCCTTTTCCATCCTGAAGGGCCAGCAGTATTAACACAGGAATAGACACCTGTTCTGAACATGGGTTTGCCTTTCTCTCAGCCAGACAGGTGTTCTACACCACCAGGGGCTTACAGAATGCCTGCTCCACTGGCATGGAGTCCCACACAATATAACGCCTGACCAGGGATTCCACTTACAGGTGCAGGAGTGGCCCCATGACCATGTATCACACACCAAATCCAGGAGCAGCCAGCTTCACAGACTGCTGGAGCAGCCTTCCAAAGGCATAACTGAAACACCATAACTGAAACATCTTTCAGAAAGAAAGGGCACCAACCCTAGGCTATAGCAGTGCATGCATTAACTCACAGACATATACGTGCTGCTTTGTCCCCTGTAGGAAAACACTCAGGTCTGGAACCAAGGGGTAGAGGCAAGGGTGGCTTTACTTACTGTCACTCCCAGTGATACAATGAGGGATTATGTGACTTCTGTTCTCACAAAGGAAAGTGCCGTTCCCCGCTGGGGTCTACTCTTGCAAGAGGGCACAACAAGGGTCTCATTGATCTATAAGCTGAGATTGCCACTAAGACATGTTGCATTCCTTGGAACTCCAAGGAACAGTTGGTGGGAAGAGGGGTCTCTCTCCTGGTGGAGATTGCCCCTGGTCAGCAGGAGGAGTAGGGCTGCTATTACACAATGGAGGCATCGAGGAACACATGTGGAACCCGAACCCAGAGGATCCACTTGGAAGCTCTGGTACTCCCTGACCCCGCTTTGACTGTGAATGGACACATGCTAAGGAGAATATAGTCACAAATGCCTCAGATCCCTCAGGAATGAGGGCTGGCACGAAATTGCCAGGGGACCCACTGGGCCCTGCTGAGGTGGTGGCTGAGGATGAGGGTAACTTTGAATGGGTGGTGGAGGAGGGAGGAAGAGATCCAGTTGTGGTTTCAAGACTAAATGCAGCAACAGGGACTGCAGTTCCCATTCCTAACCTTTCTTGTCCACATTTCCCCTCAGGAAGAGAGACCAGTGCTATCCATGGAGGAGCTGCTTCCTGAATCTGTGTACAGAAGTAGGTTGTGCTGTGTAATGGGGCGACTGTGGTGGCCATAACAATGCCCAACTCAGATCTCAGATCTTCTTCTGCAGGGAATATTGCCTGACAGCATGGGCTGCTCCCCCTCTGGATCCACCACACACATGATAAGGCCAGCTTTCCTCCCCCGCTGCTGCCATCAGCTGTGTACTAACTCAGGTCCTCAGAGAGACACAGGGCTCCTCCAACAGGCAGCTTTGCCTCAGGACTCCCCATCAGCTGACTGGGACTTTCTTTCTCAGAAGCCCGCTCCTATTTTTTTCTTCTGCATATGGATGTCCGGTTTTCCTAGCACAACTTATTGAAGAGGCAGTCTTTTCCCCAGTGTCTGTTCTTGGTGCCTTTGTCAAAGGTCAGTTGGCTGTAAGTATGTGGGGTGATACCCAGGTTTTCTATTCTGTTTCATTGGTCCGAGTGTCTGTTTTTGTACCAGTACCATGCTGGTATGGTTACAGTAGCCTTGTAATATAATCTGAAGTCAGGTAGTGTTATGCCTCCAGCTTTACTTTTTTTTGCTGAGAATTGCTTCGGCTATTTGGAGTCTTCTGTTGTTCCACATGAATGTTAGGATTGTTTTTTCTAATTCTGTGAAGAATAGCATTGGTATTTTGATGGGGATTGCATTGAATCTGTAGATCAGTTGGGTATTATGGACATTTTTGTGATGCTAATTCTTCCAGTCCAAGAGCATGGTATGTCTTTCCACCTTTTTGTGCCCTCTTTAATTTCTCTCAGTAGTGTTTTATAGTTCCCACTGTAGAGATCTTGCACCTCCTTGGTTAAATTGATTCCTAGGTATTTTATTTTTTTGGTGACTATTGTAAATGAGTTTGCTTTCTTCAGTTCTTTTTCTATGGAATATAAAAACGCTACTGATTTTGGGTGTTGATTTTGTATCCTGCAACATTAATGAAATTGTTAATGTCCATTGATGGATGTCTGGATAAGGAAATTGTGGTATACATACATAATGGAATATTACTTAGCCATAAAAAAGAGTGAAATTCTGCCATTTATAGCAACTGGAGAAAAATTATGTTAAGTGAAATAAGCCAGACACAAAGAGAAATACTGCATGTCTTCACTCATAACTGGGTGCTAAGAAAGAAAGAAGGAAAAAAAGAAAGATAGAAGAAAGAAAAAAAGAAAGAGAAAGAAAGAAAAGACCACAACAATGCATTGAACTTTCAGAAGGAGAGAACAAACCTAAGGATACTAGAGATGGGGGTGGGAAAGGAGGGGTTATGGAGTGATTGGTTGGATAAGGGATGTAAAGAATAATTACAATTTGTAACAATGAATATTCTAAAACAACAACAACAACAACAAAAAGAAACCCGCTCTTTCACAGGAGAACCTGCTGCCTCCCCTTTCCATGAGTTCCCCCAGTAAATCTCTTCCATGTTTAATCCTCCCTCTGCGCCTGCTTCTCAGAGGACCCAGACTAACACAGAAACAGTAGAAAATGGTCGGCTTTTGACTCCACCCTGGATTCAAATCATTTTTGTTAGGTTTAAATTTATTTATTTATTATTATTATTTTTTATATTCAAAGCAGTTGGGAGGAGGGGTAGAGGGGAAGAGGGAGGGGGATAGTGTGGGAGGAAGAGGTAGGAGGGGGGGAATGGTCGAAGCCTCTGACAGCCCCCTCATTCAGACAGGGCACCCAGGGGGCTTCCAGCAGTGGCCTGGTGGTCGTCACTGGGCTGGATGCAGACATCGGGGTGTGGGGGTGCATGGCTGAGGCCCTCAACCCTCCCCCAACCCCAGCTTGGGGCCCGAGGGGCTTCTGGTCCCTCTAGGTTTTATAGGCGGTTTTTTTTTTTTCCTTTTTGTCTTTATTCGTGACCGGTAACGGGATCGCAACCCTCGGTGTCGCACCTGCACCGTGCTCAACCAGTGAGCTGACCGGTCTCTATATGGGATCCGAACCCTCAGCGGGAG
>NW_007743619.1:6198-6915 GCF_000696425.1 Galeopterus variegatus | reverse complement strand
GGCACAGCTGCGGCTTTTACCAGCACTTGCTCTCTGTGCCCACCAGGGCCAGCCTTGAAATGGCTGGGGCTCAAAATAGTCAGAGTGGTCTTTTCTTTCTCTCATCATGGCTTCTCCCATCTTCATGCACTCCATGGGTCTTTCCTCCTCCTCCCCTGAACTCCAGCATCCCCAGCTTGGTGGTTTGTTGCTTTTTAATAGCTGTAAATTGCTTGACTGTGGGAGAGGGTGATGCTGGGGACTGTCTATTCGCCATCTTGATTGGAAGTCCTGGATTCAAATCTTATCTCTGCCATTTATTAACTGGATGACCCTTTGTCATTCAACCTTTCCTTGTTTTCCTCCTCTATAAAAGTATTTCTTACTCCTAAAGTTACAGTAAATATTGAATGAGTTAACATTTGAGGAGTGCCTATGACATGCCTCCTATAATCAGTTCCTTTTTCTTTGTTGTCCTTCAGCAGGCAGTGATGGAATGGGACTCTATATTATCACACTTTGAAAGGAGATTGCGAGGAAGGAGAGAGGAAACTCCAACAGTTTCACATGACAAGCCTGGCTCCTGGGGTGAGGCTCCCTGAAGGCTTTGCTGCCTGGGGTATGAAGATGCTGGGTGCCAAGGAAGGAAGGACAGGTCCCGGAGGTGAGACCGAACTCGATCATTTTATTATAAGTGCAGTCTGCAGTTCTGGGTAATTGTTAGTGTAAAGATTTTTT
>NW_007743619.1:3368-4592 GCF_000696425.1 Galeopterus variegatus | reverse complement strand
CATTTAGGTTGGTTCCATACCTTGGCTATTGTAAACAGAGCTGCAATAAACATGGGAGTGCTTTGCAACCATTTTAAAGATAAAGATTGTTATGAAACTGCTGTTTTCCATACTGGGCATAAGAATCCCTTGAAGAATTTGATTTGATGGGTCTGGAGTAGGGTATTTTAACATGTACCTCAAGGCGTCTGATTCTCCAGCACTTGGGAAAACTGCTGTGAAGTTAATTCAAATGATGCTTAAAATCTTCAATGATTGTGAAAGGTTACCTGTTTCATAAAAAGAATGAACTTATACTGGCCTCTTAATAATTGACACGTTGCTGCTTCATTAATTTGGAAAAGAGATCACCATGAAGAGGTGGGTATGGTGGATAAGTAGCATCACCATTTAGCCATAGTCAGGTCAGAGCCATGAGCAGCTCGCATGGGCACCGTGTCTCTAAGTGGGATCCAGGTGCATTTTCTTAATTGAACAAAATCTTAAATTTCAATTTATTTCAAAGCTGCATAATGCGGTAATTAGAAGTCTAGTTACATCTCATGCCCTGAATGGAGATCCCAGGATTGTCTCACAATGATCAAGAGGCCCAAGCAGATAATTACCAGCACTTCACTGTAATGATTGTCACCGTGAGAGGCTCCATGGAGAGAATGCCCACGTATCTGAGGGCTTTGAAACGCGCTAAAGCGCTGCCCTAATGTCAGGCATTCTTATCAGTGAGGAGATTTTGTCTTTTGTGATGCTGGGCTTGACAGAAAGGAGCTTCTTTT
Organism: Galeopterus variegatus; assembly: GCF_000696425.1. NCBI lineage: Eukaryota > Metazoa > Chordata > Mammalia > Dermoptera > Cynocephalidae > Galeopterus > Galeopterus variegatus. The sequence continues at coordinate 3,819 of NW_007743619.1, read as the reverse complement.
ACAAGACAGTGGTTTCCTTTTTATTCATCAGTCCACAATGAAATGGTTTTAATGAAGCACCGTCTGAGCTCAGACCAGGATGAAAGTAGATCAGGGGCCAATGGGGAAGAAAAAAGAATATTTAGTGCAGGAGCAGCTTCCATTTTGCAAGGACCATCTTGAAGCAGATTTCCTAGTAAAAGCTTTAGCAGTTTTAATAGCAGACTTGAAATTTAAGCTCAGTCTCTTTCCAGGCAGTAAAGAAAGTGTCTTTAAAGATATTCAATATATATTAACACTCTGATAGATTCAAAATTAGTAGACAACCACACCTTTACAGGATGTATTTCACAGGATGTAACCCAAGCAAAGTAATTCCAGAAAAGCAAGTAGTACTATATTTGCTTAAACCTCAACATCAAGTTCCAAAATCCAACAGGCTGGCTTTTGAACTCTTGGGACAGCAACTGAA
>NW_007743619.1:0-1978 GCF_000696425.1 Galeopterus variegatus | reverse complement strand
TTTGGTTGGCTGGGGGCTGGCATTCTCACACTTTTGGCACCTGGACTGGTGTATTAGTGTCCTAGGGCTGCCATGACAACATGTTACAAACCAAACAGCTTAAGACAACAGAAATATACTCTCTTGGGGCCGGCCTGGTGGCGCACTGGATGGTGCGCCGCTTGGGAAGTGCAGCGGCGCTCCCGCCCGAGGGTTCGGATCCCACATACAGACCGGTTCCCGCTCGCTGGCTGAGCGAGGCGCGGGAGCAACACCGAGGCTTGCAATCCCGTTGCCGGTCCCTGGTCCGGTACGGGGGCAACACTGAGGGTTGCGATCTGTTGCCGGACACGGAAAAAAAAAAGAAATATACTCTCTTACAGTTCTGGAGGCCAGACATCCAAAATCAAGATGTTGGCAGGGCAGTGCCCCTCCAAATCCTTAAGGGAAGAATACTTGCCTCTTCCCACTTCTGGTGGCCCCAGGTGTTCCTTGGCTTGTGGCAGGTCAACTTCAATCTCTGCCTCTGTCTTCACGTGACTGTCTTCCCTGTAGGCCTGTGTCTCTCATAAAGACACATAAAGGGCCCACCCTACTCCAGTATAACCTCATCTTAACTAATAACTTCTGCAATGACTATTTCCAAATAAGGTACATTCTGAGGGACTAGGGGTTAGATTTCAACAGGTCATTTGGGGGGACACAATTCAACCCACAACAGCTGGGATGAATCAAAGACCAGGCTCAGCTGGGACTCTTGAAAGCCTACACATGGCCTCTCCATGTGACCTCTTCATGTGGCTTTGTCACCTCACAGAATGGTGACTGGATTACGAGAGGGAGCATCCTGAGCAAGTATCCCAAGAGAACCAGACCTAGCTTGAAGTCACACAGCACCACTTCTGCCATACTCAGTTGGTCAAACCAGTCACGAGCCACCCAGACTCTACATCTTGGTGGGAGGAAAGTTAAAAAATTAGGGGGCCATGTGTTAGGCCTCTTCCCACCCACCACACACAGCCTGGGAACAGTTTTTCTGAATTTGTTCATTTTGATTTCCGTATTAAAATACAGAGCACAGGGTCTCCTTTGAGGAAACGGAAAGGTTATTTTCTCCTACATTCCCATAAAATATTTTTCAGTGTCATTTTGAAGACCAGCTACTAGGTTGAACTGGTGTATCTTTATATTTTAATTTTCAAATCACCAGAGAATTTTAAAGAGGAGAAAATTAGATTGGGAAAAAGTATTTTTGAAAAAAAAAAGAAAAAGAATTTGATATGAGCTGAAAACAGATGACATGACTGAGGGATTACAAGCCTTTGNCTCAACATCAAGTTCCAAAATCCAACAGGCTGGCTTTTGAACTCTTGGGACAGCAACTGAAAGACAAGCCCACCAAGCAAGGATAGGTGTATCTGAGTTGCGTATGTGAGGGTGTTGCAAAAACTTCATGGAAAGATTTGTATTACCTTTTTGTTTGTTTGTTTTTGTGGCTGGCTGGTATGGCAATCCAAGGCCTTGACCTTGGTGTTATCAACACCATGCTCTAACCAACCATATTATCTTTTATTTTTCTATTTTTCCATGAATTTTTTGAGGTACTCTCACACAACCTCATAGCCTATGATACTCAAAATCACTCCTTATTAAAAATATTCCTTTTTCTCTAAGACTTAAAATAATGATATCTCCAAGGAAAATCATTACATTACTGAAAAACAAAAAGAAGACCTCCCTAACCCACTGAACAAATGTTGGAAAGCAGAAAACCCCAAATCTGCTCACTGTTTACTTTATAAAAAATGGTTTGAAGTATTGATGTCCCTCTTTAAGTGGGTTGTGCATATGAGAATTGGTTGTTACTGAAGTGTCTCATTTACGCTGAGAAAAGTCACGCTCCAGGGTGGGTGGAGGTGCTCTGCAAATTGAGACTGCGTTGTGGGGACTCAAGCCAGGAGCAAGTTCCATGATGTGTCTTGTTTCCAAACGGGTCTGT
>NW_007743618.1:0-18514 GCF_000696425.1 Galeopterus variegatus | reverse complement strand
GCGATCCCGTTGCCGGTCCTGGTCCGGTGCGGGGGCGACACTGAGGGTTGCGATCCGTTGCGGGACACGGAAAAAGACAAAAAAAAAAANGTGCGGGGGTGACACTGAGGGTTGCGATCCGTTGCCGGACACGGAAAAAGACAAAAAAAAAAAGGGGAGGGGGAGAGGAGAGAAGAAAAAGGGAGAGGAAGAATTAAAGATAAAGAAATTCAAATGGATTTTAAGTATAATAAAAGAGACTCACCTCCCTTACAATTAAGAAAATGCTGCTTTTTACCCTTAAGATAGACAACAGTCCAGACTTTTGATAATGCAAAGTGATGGCCAGAGTGTAGAACAGCAGGTATTTTTTTGCCCTGCTGGGTATGTAAATTTGTGTATCTCTGATGGAGGACAGACAATATGGCAGTGTTTAGCAAAATATTAAATGCACATAATCTTTGACTCAGTAATTCTACTTATAGGAATTCAGTATCCTACAGATTTTCACATATGTGTGCCTGAGAATCAGATGTACATCATTATACTAGCAAAAAACTCAAAACAACCTAAACACTAATGTTTGGGACCTGGTTTAATGTTTTATGGTGAATATACACAACAGGATCCTACACAGCCATGAAAAAGAACATTAGGCCATACAGTTGCATACCTCTCTCTTCCATACTACAAAATTATCTTCAGTAATAATCATGAAATGAAACAAATAACAGTAATAGCCAGAAAAGTGGAGAGAGTTAAATGTTTTATTGAACTTTATATATAAAATTCTTCTGGTTAAAAATATCATAATTAAAATAAATATTGCAGTACAAAATAGAAAAAGATTAGTATTTTTTAAAATTACATTAATGTATTTTTGACAACAGATTAAAAAGTTATACCTACATATTTGTGATTACAGTTTCTGTTTTCAACTCTTCTGTAAGTTTGTCAATGACTTCATCAATATTGATCTTTTTGCATATGCATGTTTAGTAGATATACAAATAAACAGGAAAAGTATTGAACATAAGGATGGTGGAGATCATTCATAAAAATTCCTTTTCACAATACATCCCAGAAATGGTAATATTATCCATGTCTTTGTTTCTTCAGATCAATCCTTGCAGATTTCAAATGTCTTTGTAGTGAAAAATTTCCATTAAAACATCTTCACTATAGAATTCATTGTAAGTTTTTATTATATTTGGTAAAAATTTCTGAAGTTTTTCTTCTTCTGCAAAAATCAGATTAAGTGGCTGAATAATAAATAGCAACTGTGGAAATAAATAATGACCAACCAAATGAGAGCAAGAAAAGTTCATTTATTTAGAGTTTGCTGTAGCAAGGGAATTAGCCACCATCACTTGCACTTGGATGACACTCAAAGTCAGGCAGAGGAGTGGGAGAGCTTTATAGTGGGGAAAAAAGGGAAAGCTTTGGCTATGCCCTAAATGGAGGCTTGTTGGCCTGGGAAAGCTGGAGGTGGGCAAACTAGAAGCGGGCATCCTATGTGATTGGTTAGGGGAGCAGGTTGGTCCTGTTGGGGCGGAAAGATGTGATACCTTTCGTCACTCATCTTAAGGGTCACGGCCAACACTCCTATAACAAAAGACAGGTTAACAAGAGAAAAGCATAACACGTGTTTAATCAAAGTTCTATATGACATGGGAGCCTTCAGAAATGAAGACCCCAAAACTCTTAAGGGTCACGGCCAACACTCCTATAACAAAAGACAGGTTAACAAGAGAAAAGCATAACATGTGTTTAATCAAAGTTCTATATGACATGGGAGCCTTCAGAAATGAAGACCCCAAAACTCAGGGAAAACTGTTTATGTTTATGGTTAGGTTTGCTGAAGAATGGACAGCCCTGTAAGAAATGTGATTGGACAAAAAGGTACGATCTAATGGCAATAGACTGAGGGGGACACCCAGCAAGGCCTGTCTATTTGGATTCTTCTTGGGCTCTCTGTGCAGTTCTTTTCTCCAGGTATAGGGCATGACCCCTCTGGAATGAGGGACTTCAAGGGAGAAGAGAATGACCTTTCCAGGTTTTATGGCTTACTTTGGGGGAGAGGAGGTCTAATTTCTATGACCCATCTTGGGAAAGAGGAATTCTAGTTTCTATGACCTGCTTCAGAGGAGAAAAAGAGCAGCGGGTGACAGGAGGGTAGGAGAAGGTCAGACAGACCTTGCTTCTGAAGCCTTCCAATCTCCTTTAGTTCAAAGTACTCAGCACGCCAAAGTCCCGTACTTTGGGGTATCATGTTCTGAGCCCCAACATACTAAGTTGGTAGTGGGAACAAAAATTAGGGAAGCTGTCAGTTGTTAATCAAGTCTTGGCCATGTGGGCAGATTGTTATTGGGATTATTGCTTGGCTTCCTGGATTGTTAGTAGAGTTCATGGTCTGATTTCCTACGAGTGTGACTTAATGGTGGCTGGTTTCCTGGTGTGGTTATTTGTACATAATGAGTTGGCTTACTGTGTAGGTTGCTGCAGTAGTGGGTCATAGTTCTGTTTTTATGTATGGTCTAGCCATTGTCCATTTATACTTTCAGTCTTCCATGACATTGATATTACTTTGTCCTTCGCTTTAGAACAAGCCTCTAGGTCTCGGTAGAAACAATCAAAGCATTTAAACACTATCATTTCAATTTCTTCTGGTAAAACCAGTATCTTTCGTAGTTTCTCCTGCTACTTTTCTTTGAAATTTGACTCTTTTTTTTTTCAAATCACAGAATATTTATTTTTTTAACAAGGTATGCACATTTATTTGTTCAGATAACAAATACATAAACTGAATAACAGGTGAATAACAATATAGAAAGTAGGGCTTCAAATTTTCACAAAAACTGAAGATATAAAACATTAAAATTAATGTATTTCATTTTAAATTCTCTACGATTATTTGAAATAGCTCTCTAAAGACTTCCAAAAGCATGCAAATATCAAATTAATTGCAACAGAGGAAGATGAATAAACTTTTCAAAGGCAAATTAATTTCTAAGTAAATCAATAAGTCCATTTAATAAAAAGAAATCAAGATAAATATCTAAGTTTAGCAACATAAATTGCAAGAAAAATCAATAAAACAATATAAACACAAGGGCACTTCAAAAATTCATGGAAAAATAGAATTGAAAGATAGTGGAAATCTTTCCATGAACTTTTGTTTGTTTAATTTCTTTCTTTCTTTTTTTTTTAATAAAAAGACTAAGATCATAGAAAATATGTTCTCTGACCACAATAACAGAAGGAAATTTAGAAAACTCACAAATGTGTGGAAATTAAACAACATCCTCTTAAATAAACAATGGGTAAAAAGAGAAATCACAGGGAAATTAGAGAGTCCTTTGAGATAAAGATCAAAGTGCAACATATCAAAATTTACAGGATGCAGGGCTCATGCAGTGCTTAAAGGAAAATTTACACTTGTAAAATCCTATAATAAAAATACAAAACATATCAAATCAGTAATGTAAACTTCTCCTTAAGAAAATAGAAAAAGTAGAACAAACTAAACCAAAAGCAAATATAAGTAGGCAGTAACAAAGATTACAACAGAAATATATGAAATAGGGAATTAAAAAGCAATGGAGGAAACCAACAAAATCAAAAGTGGATTCTTTAAAAAGATCAACAACATTTGCAAACCTTTGTCTAGACTGACCAACTAAAAAGAGAGAAGACTGAAATTACTAAAATCAGAAATAAATAAGGGCATTATGACATTGTCACTATGGCTTTTCGTGATGGTAAGATTTAGTTTCTTTATCCTCATTTTTTTTTTTTTTTTGTTCTACCAGTGGGTTTTGTTCTTTCTTGTGTATTTGTGGAAGCGATTATTGTTTTTTGGGTTCCAAATGTGAACTTCCTTGAGGATTTCTTGCAGGGCTGGTCATGTGGTGGTGAAATCCTGCAGCTTTTGTCTGTCTGGAAAATGCACTATTTCTCCCTCATTTCTGAAGGATAGCCTTGCTGGGTATAGTATTCCTGGCTGGCAGTTTTTTTCTTTTAGTATTTTGAATATATATCATCCTATTTTCTTCTGGCCTGGAGAGTTTCTATTGAGAAATCTGCTGTTAGTCTGATAGGGGCTCCCTTATAGGTGACTTGATGCTTTTCTCTTGCTTCTTTTAAAATTCTCTCTTGGTTTTTGAACTTTGCCAGTTTGACTATAATGTGTCTTGGAGAGGATATTTTTGGGTTGAATCTGTTTGGGGATCTTTGAGCCTCCTGGATCTGAAGTTCCCTGTCTCTCCCTATACCAGAGAAGTTTTCTGTTATTATTTTGTTGAATAGGTTTTCCATGTCTTTTCCTTTCTTCTCCCCTTCTAGAACACCCATGATGTGAATGTTTGTGTGCTTAAGGTTGTCTGCTAGCTCTCTTAGATTTCTTCATTTTTTTAAAATTCTTTTTTCCCTTTTTTCATCTGCCTGGGTTATTTTGAAAAGACTATCTTCAAGATCAAAAATTCTTTCTTCTGCTTGTTCTAGCCTGCTGCTTAAGCTTTCAGTTGTGTGGGGTATTTTTTTTTTTCATTAAGTGGATCTTTCAGTTCCATTAGCTCTTCTACATTCTTTTTTAAGGTTTTAATCTCTTGTACATTTCCTCCTTCAGATCTTGGATGATTTTTCTTCTTTCATTATGTTGGCTGAGTCTTTGTGTATCTCAGTGAGTTTCCTTAAGATTGTTGCTTGGAATTTCTTTTCAGTCATTTCAAGGGTTTCCTGCTCTGTAGGGTCTGGTATTTGAGAATTACTGTATTCTTTTGGTATTGTCATATTTTCTTGGGTTTTCATATTTCTAGTATCTCTACATTGACGTCTAGTCATCTTGTAGAGCAGTTGCTTCTTCTGTTACTCTGGAGTGGGCTTTAAGGAGAGAGATTTCCTCTTCTTTTTCAGGTCTTCGCTGGTGACTCTTCTTGTGTTGATGCAGTCTAGTGTCTGGTGGGCTGCCTGCACAGTGGCTGTGGCTGCTGCTATGACATCAAGCTGCTTTTTTGGCAGCCGTGGATGTGGCAGCTGACTGTGGTGGGCCATCTGTGTGTAAGTGGTATCTTTGGCATGCTCTCTTGCGTGCTTTTGGGCGGGGGGCATGGCCCTCAACTCTTTGCCTAGGATCCTGGGTAGTCTTTTCCCTGCTTCTGGGTGGGGTGGGCTGTGGCCCTTGGCTCTTTGCCTAAGTCCCTGGGCATGCTCACTTGCCTACTTCTGGGTGGAGGGGACTACAGCCCATGGCTCCTTACCTAGGACCCCAGGCATGCTCTCTTGCTTGCTTCCAGGTGGACTGATTCTTATTTATATGCATATAGCCATTTCCTTACATTTTACTCTTGCATAGTTAATGGCTTTCTCTACAATTTCTGTGTGAAGATCTTCCAGAGACAATTTTAAAGCTTGATGGTTAAGGCTGTTTCTGGCTCTTTGCAAATGTTTTTGACTGATTAATCCCATTAAAACTTCACATGAGAATAAAATTAACTCTGAAAGAGAAAAATAACATATAGCTCTGGTGATTTATTTCTAACCTATCATGTAAACTCTTGAATATGTAGTATCACAGGGACTGGAGACATAGACGGTGTCCAAAGTGAGCTCAAACAATTCCAATTTGTTAAGATCTTGCTCTTGAAATGAATACACATAGCTTAGTCTGTGTGTTTCAGGTGATGATGGCATAACTAGGAATTCTCCAAATTAACTTCTATGTAGAATGCAATGCTTTTTAAAGAACAATCAATTAAAAGTGCTAATTTGAAGCTTACATATACATCATTGTAACCCAACAGTAATCCAGCAATCATTTAAAACTTAGACCAACAAAAGACTCTTTTCAGGGAGCAGCAGTTTATCACTGATATTGTTTAGACTTTCTGGTACCTGGTGATACTAAAGAGCAGACTGACTTTTAGTTGGTTTTATTATTATTATTTGTAAATTTTCTGCAGACACCTGGGTGCTCCTGCCATCCTGAACCCCCCACAAATATGCCACCAGAGGTATATTAATGGAATGGAATGATCACCAAGAGAGACTAAGGATAAAGCCAAAAGCAAAAAGTAACGCATGCACATATTTTATGCTCCCACTTGTGTGTCTTTTAAGCAAAAAATGTATGCACACATACATACATACATATTTATGCATGAAATAACTCTGGAAGAACATAGAAATTGTTAAAATGAGAGAAAAAAAGGAGAGAATTCACCTTTCCTCTGCTTCCGGGTGAAGGGGGCTGCAGCCCATGGCTCCTTACCTAGGACCCCAGGCATGGGGTCTATCCAGGCCCTCAGCCGATTGAATGGTGCCGCCCACATCAGGTGAGGGTGGATCTTCCTTACTCAGTCCATTGATTCACATGCCAGTCTCTTCCAGAAAGACCCTTACAGACAACCCAGAAAGACCCTTACAGACAACCCAAAAAAAAAAACACCACATTGCAGAACTTTATAAAGCACATGATACACTCATAAAATAATACAGTGTATTTGTTATGGGTGCACATACAGGTGCTAACATGTATAGGAAAAGTCTGGAAGGAAACACAGTGAGACAATATTGGTGGATCCCCAGGGGCAGGAGCCCTTGGAGGAGGAGGAGGATTTAAAGAGCCTTACCCAGAACATCAAGAGCTAGAATTTGGTGGGTGCCCCTGGCGCCAGGCACACTTCCAAGTGCTTTCTATGTATTAAATCCTCCTAACAGTCTGGGGAGGTGGTACAATAATCCTCCCAAGTTTTATAGGTCAGGAAACTGAGGCCCAGAAGGTCAGTCACTTGCCCACAGATATGAACCCAGCCACCGCTCCCCAGTCCATTCTCTTAGCCATGACCCTATTGCAGCAGTAGGCTCAGGTCTGGGTGCCTGTGGCTTATACAGCGTAGTGGGTGAGGGGCAGGGGTCTTTTAAAGAAAAAGAATACAAATTTATAAATATACGATTAAACTCAGACCTAGAAGGGGTGAACTCCGAGTTTCGCGGTAAAACCACCTGTAACTGAGCTGCCTCCAATATCCAGAATCTCATACTTTTTTTACAAGGAGATGGTAAACATGAATTACTTTGACACCTGAAAGTAATAATAGAATGAAAATAAAGGAAACCTGGAAAAGGCCAGAATCTCTGTATTAGGAACCTTGAAGTTTTCCAGCCACCTTGATTTCCTGAGGTTAAATGATGTGAAGTTTTCCAAATAGAGCCAACAGGTGATTCCAACAAGAGTTCCACAGAGCTGGATTTAGGCTAAGATTGGTTGGAAGAATTTTAATTATTTTTTAGCATAGCTCACTGAGGGTCCTGCCTTTATTTTGATAGCGACTGGTCAGGAATGTGACTAATCAGAGGTCAGCAGTGGCTGTAACGTAATCTCAAGGGAGGTCCGGTTTCCAGTTCTTATCACTCCGGAGCGGCCGGGGTGCCCACAGGTGGGCAGCCAAGAGGTGCAGTCACGGCCTCCCGCCGTGAATTATTAATTCCGCCCCGCCCCCGAGCTAGAATCACCTAGTCCTTGTTGCTGAGGGTTGTGCATTGCAGGAGCATAAGCCAGTGCGAAGCAAGTTTTGAAGGTCTCAAGTGGAATAGTTGTTAACAGCCACTCTCTCTCCGTGCACAATGGAATCCCAGGTAATGTGACTTGATGGTGACCTCACCTGGTGACCTCTCTTCCACCAGGAATCATCTAAATGACAGTGATGCTGGGCTTCCAGTAGGCGTGGGGAAAGAATTGGACTCATGGATAAGATTCTGAATTCGTGTGGTGAAAATTTTATTTATGATGATCAAGTAGATGTCTTCCTTTTGTTGGCTGGGGGAAGTATGATCATTTAGAACCAAAGTGTGGAGTATTACCAATTAATTTCAAATTGGTCTAAAATGGTGTGCTGTGCAATAAAACTTTCTATGATGAGAGAAAGAGTCTATATTAGTGCTGTCCAATTCTGTAGCTGCTAGCCACATATAACTACTGAGTACTTAAATGTGGCTAGTGTGGCTGGGGAACTGAATTTTAAATTTTACTAAATTTTCATTAATTTAAATAGCTACGCGTAGCTAGTGGCTAATGTGTTAGATGGTGTAGATAGAACCTTAAATAATAGATGGTGACCTAATGTTGAAGAAAATTGTAGGTAATAATTGCCCTTACATGGAAGACTATTGTAATTTTTTTTTATCATCCCAGATATATTGTGTTTCCTTTTAAATATCGTAACCCAGTATTGTCCCAGGTAATCTACTTTAAGAAGCTATTTTCATTGAACTGAACTATTTTCATTGTCTATTTTCATAGACAGTGAAAAAGCTCTTCTGGGGTAATGGAAGACAGAGCTTGAGTGTCAAACCTATTGCCTCTTTCCAGGAGTTAATTATATGCATCAAGGCTTACAAGGACAGTTTTTCTGGTTTTTTGTTTGTATAACCATCTCATGTGTATCTGGAAAACATTATTTGTTGAAGGATTGTTTCTGCTTCTCTAGACAGCCTTAGGTTACAGAAACATTTATATAGGTAGTAAGGATGATTTAGTAGCCATCCACAGAAGCCTCATGCACCATGAAGAAATTCTAGCTACAGCCTGTCACTGATCCATTCAGTCAATTATCCATTTCTATAGCACCGAATACTGTCGCCTTGGCAACTGGTAACTCGAAATGGCACCATCCTTGGCCGAACATGTATTCGAACACCCAGAACAAGGTTTTACTTGTCGTTCCTGCATGACATCTCAAAATGATAACTTTAGGAAGCATGATTCATTAGGAGAAAATAATTTGGTTGATTTCTACAGAGGTGTATTCACTGTGCAAAAGGTCTTGCAGAGGAAACGCAACAGGTAGACCTGTCCTCAAGCAAGGTCATATGTTGCATTTTTTATTGTCATGGCTGTATGGAATTCATGCAGATTTATCTATGTGTAGCTATACATTTTTAAAAAATGAAGGAAGCTCTCCTTCCTTGTGAATTAATTCCCAGATTCCTTTGGTAGAACAGTATTTGGATTGATACATTTACCAACTCCATGATAAAAAAGAACAAATGATTGATACATTCAGCAACTTGGATGGATCTCAAGGGCATTATGCTGAGTGAAAAAAAGACAGCTTCAAAAGGTTATTTACTGTATGACTCTATATATCATTCTCAAAATGATATGATTGTAGAGATGGAGAACACATAACTCCTGCCAGGAGTTAGGGCATGTCAGGTGCAGGATATCTCTAGGAAGGGGTAGTGTATCCTTGGGGGGGGTAGGGAACACTTCTATATCTTGATTGTCATGGTGGTTACAGGAATCTGCACACTCAATAAAAAGATGTAGAGCTACACACACACAAGTGCAGGTAAAAACTGGTGAAATCTGAATAATATCTGAAGACTGTACCACTGTCAATTTCCTGGCACTATAGTTATATTACCTTTGGGGGAAGCTGGGTGATGGGTACACAGGATCTCTCTGTAGTATTTCTGAAACTTCTTGGGAGTCTATAATTATTCCAAACAAAAAGTTAAAAAAAAAAAAAGAAACTTATTTGGACATATTAGAGATGGAGCCACTCGGAAATGACCTCAGAGGGAGCTGGGTTTGAAGAATGCAGAATGAAGACTTAGAACAACATGAGTAATGATGCTAAAGTGAACTAAGCTCTTGCTTCATGCCACCGGATTGACGTCATCCACATGTTGGCATATTTAGTTCATGAGCGATTCACTCAAAAGCTCACGTTATGCAAATCATCTGGGCAGTTGCCTCTTTTCTACAAGTTGGTTGGGTTGTAGGGACTTGGTCAGTAATTAGTAAGTTTCCCTATCAGATGGTGAGGAAGGGACTCGTGGCTTATATCCATGTGCAATGTTTGTAGACGAAGGCTTCCATCACGTTTCTAATAAGTACTCTGTCATGGTTCAAATATCTTTTTGTAACTTTATAACAAAAAGATTATTTGACTCTTTGGTAAGAGTCAAAATGCAATAGGTGTTTTTTTAGCATTTTATTTTAAAATAAGTATAGACTCACAAGAAGTTGCAAAACAGTACAGAGAGGTCCCATGTACCCTTTACCTAGTGTCCCTCGATGGTTACACCTTACATAATTGTGGTATGTTATCTAAACCAGAACAAATAACACTGACACAATGTGTGTGAATAGCTTCAGGCCACTTTGTCACATCTGTGGATTCATGGAGCAACCACCGCAATCAAGCATTATTATTTGTACCCTGAGAGTCTTAAGGGCTAATTAATTAAGCTCATTAAGCCGTTAATACACTCATTCTCATGTTCGGTTAGGAGGAGGTCCACTAGAAGATTTATAAGTGGCGTCTAAGTAATATGTTGGGCTCAGTGCAGAAATGGGTTAGATAAGCTGCTTCTTGGATCTTATATCAAACACCTTCATTTTTAATATTGCGACTGATTATGGTACAGCTATTTTAAAAGCAAAGGTGACTTTCCTCTAGTCAGCTCTCACTATCTTATCTTTTAACTATCAAAATAAACATTTTATATTAAAATCTTGAGGAAAAGCCACATCGCACATATTTTCACCGCAGGAACTTATGACAATATATTAAGGAACTTCCTAATTAACCATATTTTTATTGGCATCTGCTCAAAAGCCATTTAAAAGGTTAGGCACTGAGTCCAGGAGTATTGCCTGTTTCACTGTCTGTAACAGTGTTTTATTTCTAAAGTGATTGTAAGTTTCTGGGGACCAGGTACCTCCCATGACTCCTTGCACACAGTAGATGCTCAGAAAATATTTGCTGATTTGTGGATCAGGTACTGAGTTCACTTGAAAAATAAGAAGAAAGCCCCCATAAGTATGATGATTGCGATCAGGCTCATGTCCTTATCTATTAGAATCACTTAAATTTCCAATGTGATCATTTGCTTCTTAGGCTAACGATACAGACTCTGGGGTAAACATTTCCCAAAGCAGCTTCCGCAGGTGCATAAAATCATCTTATTTTGTCTTTGCTTGACTCAAGCACCATCTAAGGTTGAAGATTCCGTGGTGGTGGGAGATGCTGTTTCAAATTACACCTTTTCCCCACGGCCATTTGGAGAGAATGAAACTGTTTTCCCTTTCATGTTGTTTTTTATTCAGGATTCTGTCAGGTGAACTTTGCTTGCTTTCTTTGCTTCAGAATTTAACTTTTACTAGTGAGTGGAACGAGAAGTTACTCTCAATATCGTTCAGAAGATTTAAGGTTTTTTCCTCTTTTAGGGGGTACTGATCCCTTGTCACAGAAGCCTGTCTCTGCTCATAATACTACTTGTAATAGAATCTTTAAATGGTGACATTGATTGATGAAAATCATTCTAGTCCTTAGTGTTCATACTATAATCAGGGCACTTGGCCAAAAGACTCATAAATTCTATTGTATTCATAAAACTTACTGGGAAATAAGCTGTTGCCTGAATTTTGATTTCTAACTTTGCAACTCTGGATATTTCAAATCCAGGTGATTTCACACTATGTAATATTTTAAAGTGTTATTCTTAATTTATGAAGATTAATCATGTTATTTTTAAAGTGACATAAAACCATATATAAAATGTTATCCCAGCATTATTTACACACATACAGATGCATAGGCATAAGAAGGACCAGAAGGAATATTCCGAAATGAAAGAGTGGTCATTTTTGAGTGGTGGGATTATGGATGATTTTTATTTTCTTTATTGTATTTTTCCAGAATGTCTAAAATGAATGTGTAATTCTTTTATAATGAAACAAACAAACAAACAAGGTACCATTTTAAAGAGCTATATCCATTGGGGGCTTTAAATAACTGCTTGTTTTTAAAGTATACCTTTTATCCTTATCTCCCTATTTTATTTCATCACAATTCATTCAGTTTAATAGCAAAATCCAGAAAAGTAAAACTTTTTTTTTTTCCTTTTTGTCCTTTTTCGTGACCGACAACGGATCGCAACCCTCGGTGTCGCACCCATACCTCGCTCAGCCAGTGAGCGGCTGGTCTGTATGTGGGATCTGAACCCTCAGTGGGAGCGCTGCCGCACTTCCCAAGCAGCTCACTGTAGCAGTGCGCCACCGGGCCGGCCTGTAAAAACTTTTAATTGTACACATTTACCTTTATTTCTTGCATATTTGTTCCCAAGGGGTGCTCTTGTGTGCTTTCTTTCTTCCTTCTTTCCCATAACAAGCCACAAAGATCCCAGCCCAAGATACCCAGGCTACCACTTGCCTAGGGTGGGTGCCCAAGAATTGGCCTGTTGGAGAGTGAATATTTCCAGTAAGTATATCCAATTTCTGGCTAAAAAGCTTGTACATTTTGCTTTTTATTAAAAATTTGGGACAGAAAAGGTATGTTTCTTTAAGAAGAGGAATCTTAAAGACTGGTATTATCTTTTTGGTTTCGGTGTCTACCTAGCCTTTACTTTTATAGATTTGAGATTAGGCCTTTTTGGCTCACCTCCCAGAGGAAGAAAAAAGAAGAGGGGGCCTGTCCTTCTTGGCAAGTTCAGTGTCACGAAAGAGAAAGAGCCTGGCTGGCATTTGATTCTTTTTTCTTTTTTGGGCGGCTGGCCGGCACCCTGGACCTTGTTGGTATCAATACCACACTTTAACCAACTGAGCTATTCCACCACTGGCTGCATTTGAGGTGGTGGAAAAGGGGTTAAAAAAAAAGCTCTAATAAGTTCTAGTCATAGGAAAAGAAAGAAAAGTTGGTCTTGCAATTTGCACAACCAGCAAGTCCTTCATTCCTGGTAGCTGGAGCTGGCAGGAGCCTGTCCTGCTGGTCTCTGTTCCTTCCTCCCTCCTCTGGGAATTTCTTTCTCTACCCAGAAGTGTTTGATGGAATTTTCTCTCTCTGGTTGTCTTCAACTCCAGTTTTCGCATTTATACTGTCTCAGGGGAATGACAGTACCCCTTACATTCAATCTTCCTTAACTTTTAAATTTTGCCTAGATCACCAGACTGGGTGGGTCTTACACCTGCAAACACTAAAGTGCCCACAAATCACCTGGAGATCTTGTTAAAATGCAGATTCCGACTCAGGGACAGGGCCTGAGATGTTGCGTTTCTAACAAGCTCCTGCGGGATGCCATAACTGCCAGTCCATGGACCACACTTTGAGGAGCAGGGTTACAGGGACAGTCCTGGGCTACCTCACTGAAATGACCTAGCATACCTATAAAACATGCAGATTCCTGGGCCTGCCCTCTTTGTTTTTCCCAGGGATTCACCAGGTAATTCTCCCATGTGCTAAAGTTTGAGAACCACAGCCTTAGATTTAAGCGATTTCTAAATGTGCCCCAAATCATAGCCATTTTTACCCAAGTATTATTTAAAACACCCCTTTTGGGAAATGGGGAATAATTAAAAAGCCATGTTGAAAGTTGTCTATTGTGTGAAGTCCGTTAATTTTCTCATTAACCCAAAGGGACTTGGACTGAAGTGAAAAAAAAGAAAAAGAAAAAAGAAACCTGGGTAAATGTTTGCATTTGTTTGTCCAAATAGGTTTTGATTATTCCCCTGTCAATATCCAGTTTCTGCTGGGTGTTTGCAAGGCTCGCATCCATGAAATATATTTTGTTGCAGGCGAAGATAGCTGAGAATGCCACACTGATTCCCCTTAAGGCAAGAAAATGCCTCTTTTACAAGTTCATCTACAAACTCTGCTTGGTAAACAACTTCAGGGAACTTCCATGGACTTCAGAGAAGGCTAAATGTGATTAAAATAGATGTGCTCCATTTACAACTGCTATAAACTTCCAAAGATCTTATTTTTCTAACATTTATTATTAGGTAATAAGAGAAGTCTAGGCCCTGCATTCAATATTTATTAGCCATTTATGCTGCAAAGTATGGCCATGTAACAGTGATTTATTTTCCCTCCACCTGCAACTCCCATGGGCCAATTAAGACTCTATGAACTGCTTTCATTTTTACTAAGAGCCCATCTAGTCCCTAAGGTAATTTAGAAGCATTATCCTGTTTGCTGATATTCATAATTATACTCATTCAGTGGTAATTAAGAGGCTGCAGCTGGATAATCAAACACCAACAGTCTTCTTGTTAGATAAAAAGATAATCCTTCATTTCAACTGCTGAGCTGTCATTATTGAGCAAATCAGACACATAAAAACTCACAATATTAAAATTATTTTATCACTCGAGTTTGATCTTTGTCAATTCCATAGCTAAGACCCCTTGAATCAAAACCTCAGATCATGCTTGCTTTCTTGATGTATGGTTTGGTTTAAATTTTAGCTTCCACTGAGTATGATCATTCAGAATTGGGGACAGCACCTTCTGAGGGTCTTCCTTAACAGCTAGGCACATCCGTCTGTTCATTGAGCAAACATTCATCAAGTTCTATGCAAGAAACTGCTGCCTGTTCTTTGCAGAGTGAATTTTTGGTTTGTGTTTGTTGAGCCAGGAAGCAACAATGGGTCTGGAAAGGTGACATCTCAACTCAGGTTCTAAATGACATTATTTTTCAACATTGTAGAGCTGCTGGGAATAAAGATCTTAATTTAGAACTATCACAACTTCAAGCTTGAGGGATGTGTTAGAAACCATTAAACATTTCTTTGAAAAGGATTATCTTTGAAATTCCACACTTGGTGTGTGCAGTTTTAAAATATCATTGATTCAGAAATCTGGTTCCTAAGCAAAAGAGAAATGTGTGCTAAATAGGACATAGGACCGGGGTTGGTAAACTTCTTCTGTAAAGGGCCAGACAGTAAATATTTTAGGCTTTGGGGGCCATAAGGATTCTATGATGACTACCCATTTCTGTTGTAGCACAAAAGCAGCCACAGACATACATGAATATGTGTAGCTGTGTTCCAGTAAAACTTTTTTTATAGACATTGAAATTTGAATTTCACGTAATTCGCTCATGTCATGAAATAGTATTATTCTCTCAATTTTTTTCCAGCCATTTAAAAATGTAAAAGCATTCTTAGCCTGAGGGCCATCCAACAACAGCCAGTGGGCGGGATTTGGCCTGTGGACCCTAAGTTGCTGATCTTTAACATAAAGCATTAAAATTGTTTTGCTTTTAGAACTTCATTGGCCACTGGCTGAGTTTCTACAACTGGCTTCATTATGAATTTTGCTTTTTAGTCAAGCACCCACTGATCTAATCTATCTTGTTCTTCTTGCTACACTGTATGACTAGAGGTCATGATAATAATCAGGATTGCTGTGCTAGGAAAAATAACAGTACAGTGACGAGTCATTTTTGAGAGTCTATTTTTGCTCACTGCTTTCTCATCCCTGTGTTCTGGAAGCATCTCTAGGTGGTATGCACTCTGCAGTAAGCCCAGCAAAAATGATACTGTAAGTGTTTTTAGGTCTCTATGTATTCCTGCACGATTAGCTATATCAGGTAATCTGGCAAGATGTTTTTCCCACCACTTTTGGGAAAGATCCTGTGGTGTTAAACTATTTTGCCCTGTTGGAAACCTTTTAATAAATGGCTTTAAGATAAGTATTTCTGAACCTTTCTGACAAAGAGGCTTTTGAGTCTTTGGGTATGAGTTTTTAGGTAAATTTTAAACTATAGGCATTAAAGGAATATACATATAGCCCATCAGGAGTTCTATGTGGCCTCTTGCTGATGTAGCAAATGTTTCAAATTGTTGTTATCAAAGACGGTTTTCTGTGTCTGTGCCCTGGAGATGGCCTTCCGCTATGGGAGGGCGGGAGGTGGCTTTGGGAGCTGTCGCGCTCACTAACTAACCTAACCGCGGGCTGGATTTCTGGCTTAAACCCAGACATTAGAGTGCCTCATAGCTCATAGGGAACCTGACAGGCAATTGTATTATGAAAGCTGACATGCTGAATGGACCCTTTTTAATGATATTCTTTACCTGTCTCTTTGTGTTAAAGTGGGAACAAGCAAAGGAGCAGAGGAGAGAGTTGACCAAGGCGGGAGGGAGATGGCAGGTGGAATAAAATATCGGGCGGTTTCATGTGCGGAGCTGATGTAGACGGCGTAACAAGAAAGGGTTGCACAGAACAAATCTCTATTGTTCCCTGTCATCTTTAAATGAGTGTCCAAGTAGGCAGGGGGGCTTTGACCGTTAACCGCACAATTTAGCCGGCCTGTTGTGTCCTGCGGGCCCCACCTCCTTGGAGTTTCTCAGATTAGAAAAGAAGGCCCCAGCCCCTTATAAATGGGCCATCTCTTGTTCTTTGTGTCCAGACTGCCCAGTGTGAAATCCACAGTGACGTTAAATGTTTTCTAATGAATAATTACTGAAAGGAAATGGAGGGCTATATGTGTAATGGATTGTAGCGCATTAAAATGTTTTATTTTGCGCACAAAAATGTTGTCCTTCACAAGCACCATGATTGTTGCTAAAGGGCCTTTGTGCCGGACCTGTTTCAATGGATTATCTGCAAGCGTTTCCATCCCAAATGGGAATCAAAGGGCGCCTTTGGCAAACTAATGTTTTTCAAGATGGCAGCCATGAAACACATTTAATATTTAAAGTTGCAGGTTTTAAAGGGATGTTTGAACTCAGGAGATTTTCTCACTTACTTTCCCCCCTTTTGATTTGGGAAAGTGAAGCAGCTCCCCCCGACCTCTGTCCTGTTCTGGCAGCCGGACAGTCAGCCTTTACAAGAGTCTTGAAGCCCATTTCTTAGAAACAAGCAAGAGGTCCCAGGAATGGGTGGTTGGCACTTTCTCTTGGCTACACTTCTTTTTTTTTTTTTTTCTGGATGTGTGTGGGTAAATATGAGACTGCAGGGAATTTCAAATGTTATCTTGCTATGAACTTATTAAGAATTTCCCAGTGTGTCTTACTGGGGAAACGAGTGGGATTTGAGTGGCTATTCAACATCTCTCTAAGTTTGAGTTTGGGTTTGTGTACCAGCTCTGATGGGTTTATGACAAAATTGACGAGAGTTGCTGATGCTTCTTGAATCAGTGTGGAGATGTGAATTTCAGAGTTTCAATGCTGTCTTGTTGCCAATTAGACAACCACCATAGCCAGGGTCTAGCCTGCCCCAATCTCTCTCTCTCTCTCTCTCTCTCTCTCTCTCTCTCTCTCTGTGTGTGTGTGTGTGTGTGTGTGTGTGTGTCTGTCTCTCTCAAACTTCACTCATAATGTTGAGGAGTTAGAGACAAGAATGGCTGTGGTTTTCTGATCATCACAGGCTAACCTTTTGTGAAACGTATTGTTTTCTAACTCCTTGGTCATCTGCCCTCATGGGGGCAGTGAGTGAGTGTGTTTATTCCCCGGAAAACGTCTTTAATCCTCATGGAGGATGTGTGAACTGGAGCCAAAAACATTTACAGTCTTGCTTTTATTCTCTGGGAATAATCATATTGAAGTACTATATGATGAAAAAAATCAAATAAACATTTCTTATCTGTGAGTTAGACATGTCAACAGAAATAGTTCTTGCTTGCAAGACTGTACCTGAAATCTTTGTTGGTTTTTAAGCTTTAGACATGAGACAACCACAGGATTCTGTGTTAATGGAGAAATAGAAACAAGAATCTACATTTTGGAAGGTATAACAGTATTGATATATTCTCCCTCCCAGGATATGAACATGACTGTCTATCAAGTCATTCTCTTTTGTTTTTGTTATTTACCTGCTATCTCCACACATCTAATTAATTTTCCAGGTAAAATAAGGCTTCTCACCTACTTCTCACCCAGCTACAATTTTATAAATAATAAGTGAAAAATGAAAGTACGGACTTTCTTGTATGCTTCTACCATTCACCTTCCTTTGTGCTGTCTGAAGATAACCACTACCTGGATTTTCATGACTTCTTGTTTTTGCTGAGCATTTTAAAAAAATGTACAGCTTTTTAAAAAAATCAGACTAGTTTCACAAAATGGAAGCATCTAGATGATTCTAACTGATACAGAGATGAGCATAGTGATGTCTTAATGTGTATCAAGAAAAACAACCAGCAAACCCAATGCATCACTGTGCGGATACTATTACTCAGAACGAGATCAAAGGAGGGCCTGCCTGCTATCGTTAATCCTGCATCAATGCAAAGAAAGCCATTGAGTCAATGACGGAAAAGGTGTGGTTTGGACACAGCAAATATCGCAACTGAAACATGGAGCCATGGAGTCATTAATAATTGTCTTTCAGATTGGGGTGGATTGATTTCTGTTTAAGTTTGGAAAGAGTAAGCAGACATCCAGCAGCGTTTATTGCTCAGCCACAAAAGTCTTAGTAATTCTATCAGCAAAAAGGAGAGCTTCTACCCATAAACTACAAGTCACCAAATAATTGTTGGGGAGCATCAACGTGAGCTGTGTGTCCTTGATTATTTAGTTGGGGGAAGCTGGGGCTCCATTGGGTGTGAGATTTATTGAAAGGACATATCCCTATATTCAACCTTATGGTTTTATGATTTGAGCTCTAGTTTGAGCCAAAAGATAATCTTTTTTTCTTCTGAATTTAAATTTTATTATTTAAAAAATCTATCCACTATGTTTAGTTCGGTTTTTTTTTTTTTTGTCTTTTTCTGTGTCCGGCAACGGATCGCAACCCTCAGTGTCGCCC
>NW_007743617.1:20362-20624 GCF_000696425.1 Galeopterus variegatus | reverse complement strand
GGCTTCAGCTCCTGCTGTCCTGGGCTGCCCTAACCTGACTCCTCTCCCTTCTCCAGAATCCAAGGACGTCTGCAGGACTGAATCTGTGGGAAAGTTGCCATGGGTCCCATAAAACCAGCACACAGGAGACAGGCATAAGGCCCCTCAACCTCTTCGTTGCCCTCGAGGGGGCGTGTCTTCGTTAGGAGGAATTTTGTTTCTAAAGGTTCTGTTCTCTGAGGCGTCGTGACCCCAGACTTCCCTCACCTTGTATGTGACTGTG
>NW_007743617.1:8367-18519 GCF_000696425.1 Galeopterus variegatus | reverse complement strand
CCCACCTGTTGTGTGACCCAGCACGCCCCAACCCTGAGGAGAGGGGACGGCGCTCTTAGGGGGCCGTTTCGGGAAAGTCCTTGGCGCCTGAGTTTGCCACATCAGGGGCGTCCTGAGGCCGGGTGCGGCTCGGGGTGGGGGTGGGATTGGTTGGGCAAGGGACACTCTAGATGCAGATCTCCGTGGGGCCATTTGGATGAAGGAGCCCAAATCCGGGCTCAGCAGTCTTTTCTGCCGGCCTCATCACCACCCGCCTCCGTCATCACCACCAACCTCCCCTGAAAGAAAAAAAACAAACCTTCTCGGGTTCTCCACCCCCTCACTCCCAAATCTGCCGTGATCATGGGATTGCTCTGGCACAGCCAGGGGCATGTGTAACGCCTCACTGGGACGTCCTGGGGGCTTGGGCCGAACGTGAGCCGCCCCCACCATCACCCTGCCTTGCTTAGGTGGCTGAAGTGACACTGTCCCTTCTCCCCACCCCTCCCTTGAGACGTCTTCCCCGGCCGCTTTCAGTGATGTAGAAGAGGATGCTACTGGCCTCTTAGGACAGTGAGTGGTTTTCACTCTTCCTGATCCACTCGAGTGGGACCCTCGCACTCTCTCGCGACGTCTCCCAGCCCAGAGTCCTGAGGCAGGCGTTAGTGGAGGCAGACGGGGTGGGGGTGGGATTGGTTGGGCAAGGGACACTCTAGATGCAGATCTCCGTGGGGCCATTTGGATGAAGGAGCCCAAATCCGGGCTCAGCAGTCTTTTCTGCCGGCCTCATCACCACCCGCCTCCGTCATCACCACCAACCTCCCCTGAAAGAAAAAAAACAAACCTTCTCGGGTTCTCCACCCCCTCACTCCCAAATCTGCCGTGATCATGGGATTGCTCTGGCACAGCCAGGGGCATGTGTAACGCCTCACTGGGACGTCCTGGGGGCTTGGGCCGAACGTGAGCCGCCCCCACCCTCACCCTGCCTTGCTTAGGTGGCTGAAGTGACACTGTCCCTTCTCCCCACCCCTCCCTTGAGACGTCTTCCCCGGCCGCTTTCAGTGATGTAGAAGAGGATGCTACTGGCCTCTTAGGAGGACAGTGAGTGGTTTTCACTCTTCCTGATCCACTCGAGTGGGACCCTCGCACTCTCTCGCGACGTCTCCCAGCCCAGAGTCCTGAGGCAGGCGTTAGTGGAGGCAGATGGAGCCCGGTTCTGGTCTGGACACTGGGTGCCATGGAACAAGGACATTTTTAAGGGTCAAGCTGACTCAAGTTCCTTAAGAACAGTCATATTTGGGGGGAGAGGAGTGGAAAAGGATGATGCCTTGAGCCCCAGTGTCTTGTCCTGAAGGCTCTGCAGTGCCCAGCATGCAGCCTCTGACCTCGGCATCCCCTTGGGTCCTGATCATTCCCCATGTCTCCTTCTCCCTCCCTCTTCCTTCCATCCTCCCTTCCTTCCTCTCCTCTCCCTAGGAGCTCTCCTTGTGATGGTTCATTCTGCTTTGGTTTTTCAACTTCAAAGGGGCAAAGCTGGATCCCCTGGGTGTGGGTCCTGCGCCAGGCGCAGCCACTCCATCTGCTCTTTCCCCTGCAGAAGCCAGCATCGTGGGGTGAAGGTCAGGGCCCACGGCTGTGTGGCGCGTGTGTGCACGTGTGTCTGCGTGAATGGGGGCACACATCTGTTCAGAGCCCTGATGCAGATCAGCTCCTGACCTGAAGGAAGGATTAGTGACCTCCTCTTAGCTGTGCTCTTGCAAACAACAGTCATAACAATGCCTCATATGCCGCTTATGTTCCTGAATATTTCTAGCTCTTTGCAAAACCCAGTACTGGTTTCCCTATTTCCCAAAGCATGGAATCCTATGGAAACCTGTATCTGGCTTTCTCTTCGTTGCTGAAGGAGACGCCTCCGACCTGATCATTTCCAAGTCCCACACCCCTCAGCCCCATATCCTAGCCTGGAGCAGAGAAGCAAAATTGCCTGAGGCCACCTTGAAAATTCCTGACTACTAGAGGAATACAGGAAAAGGGAATTAGGCCAAGGGCCTCTTTGGGGGTACCATTAACCAGCCCTGAGGCAGGCAGGCTGGCATGTGTGCTGTCTGCCCTGCTGCTGCCCTGGCCTCTGGGCTCCTGGGGCAGCCTGGGGTGGAAGGGGGCACTGACTTGGCAGCAGAGTGAAGGAGTCCCTGCCTCCCTCTTCAAAATGACTTATTTGACAGCTGTAGCATGAGGCTTCCTAGGGAGGTGCTGTGCAGTTATGTTTGGGCTGTTAGCCATCAAGTTTCCACTTGACAGGAGCCTAGATTAAAACAAATACCCGGGCTGTCATTTGCCTGGCGGCATGGTTTTTGTGGCTCCCAGAGGAAGTTCTTCTGCCTCTTGGGAAGCTGTTTGTTACAAGGCTCACAATCCTGGGGTGGCAACTCCCCACAAATACATTACTATTGTATTGTAGGTGGATGTATACCCAGAGCACAGGGCAGCCAGTGTGACTTCTTGAAGATGTGAATGGCCCAGTGATAGAGGCTCCTTCTAAGTGTCGCTGCTGCCTACAATATGCCAGGCACTGTGCTAGGCACTTTCTATCCATTTTCTTCAAAGCTCACAACTCTGTAACGGTTACAGATTAGGAAAGAGAGGCTCAGTAAGCTCAAATCATTTACTTAAGGCCATAAAACATGTAAATGACAGAGCTGGAATTCAGATCATGTCCTAGGACAGTGAGCAGGACTCACTGGATGAGTTACCTGGATAAGTCTGAACTTATTCAAGGCCTTGGAATGTCATAGAATGGGGGACATCTGTCTCTTTAGTTCTTTGTCACAGAGTTCTCCCTGAAATGGTCCAACAGGGTGAGTGGCTTCAATGACTCTGACCTCAACCTGTCCCTGTGTCTCTGGCAGGACCTGGGGGCTGGGCAGGGGTGGCTGAGGCTCTGTCTGAGCCCACCGAGGCCAGTGGTCCCTCCCTTTGCACACTTCTTGCCAATCAGTCCCTACCCTTGCACACTTCTTGCCTTTAGAATTGTCAACTCATTCTTTCTGGCTTCATCATCTGTGCCAGGAGAAGTGTGCCCACTTCCATTGCAGGTTAATGGTCATTTGATAAGGGGTGGCAGCAGATTCCCTCTCTTTCCTGTGGCGAAAGTCCTAAAGGGTTGGGGTAATCGTGATGCCAGGCACTGTGCTAGGCACTTTCTATCCATTTTTTTCAAAGCTCACAACTCTGTAACGGTTACAGATTAGGAAAGAGAGGCTCAGTAAGCTCAAATCATTTACTTAAGGCCATAAAACATGTAAATGACAGAGCTGGAATTCAGATCATGTCCTAGGACAGTGAGCAGGACTCACTGGATGAGTTACCTGGATAAGTCTGAACTTATTCAAGGCCTTGGAATGTCATAGAATGGGGGACATCTGTCTCTTTAGTTCTTTGTCACAGAGTTCTCCCTGAAATGGTCCAGCAGGGTGAGTGGCTCAATGACTCTGACCTCAACCTGTCCCTGTGTCTCTGGCAGGACCTGGAACCCAGGCAGGGGTGGCTGAGGCTCTGTCTGAGCCCACCGAGGCCAGTGGTCCCTCCCTTTGCACACTTCTTGCCAATCAGTCCCTACCCTTGCACACTTCTTGCCTTTAGAATTGTCAGCTCATTCTTTCTGGCTTCAGCATCTGTGCCAGGAGAAGTGTGCCCACTTCCATTGCAGGTTAATGGTCATTTGATAAGGGGTGGCAGCAGATTCCCTCTCTTTCCTGTGGCGAAAGTCCTAAAGGGTTGGGGTAATCGTGATTTGTCTGACTCAAGGAGATGGGTTAAGTCCCAGTTGCCATTGTGATCTGGGACTGATCAAAGCAGGGTCCTTTGCCGCTGATAAACTTGAGTGGCAGGTAAGGGTTGCAGCCATCCCGAATTCCTCTCTCTGTACCATTCATTTTCCTGCTTTAATGTAATAATGTCAGCTTCACCCTTCAGTATCTTGCCCAGATTCTTTCCCTAGGACTGGAGTGATTCTCTGGGGCTGTTTTCTTCTTCATCTTAACTCCTCTGTCTTTCACCAGCCTTTCCACTAAACACTTACTGTCTTCCCTTTGTTTTCTTCTATACCATGGGACTAGGTTGGATTAAATTAAGTTCTGTGGGGTAACCAAAAAATTGGGGGGGGTGTTCTGAAACTCTCTCTGTCCCTCAGAGTGGCAACAGCCCCCCAAGCAGATCTAGACTGCGACATATGCATGCCCCAGGCAGACTAGTAATCTGGTACCTCTTCAAATGGAAAGTCTTAAATAATATGTGTTCAGGATTTATTTAGAAGAGAGGCTGAGGGCTGCATTTCAGGTTTCTTCCTTTATCATTTCAGCCTCTTTTTTTGTCCCAAGCAAGTCAATTCTGGTCCCAGACATACTTACCCTAATAAGCCAAGCAAAAGCCTGCAGTTACTTGGACCTCACAGAAGGCAGAACATGATCATCTGTTGTTACCGGAGCTTGTCTTTTGGATCTAACTTCTCTTACCCCAGGCAGCATTTCTAAGGGATATTTTGATCTCTTATGTTATTTTCATGCCTTTTATAGACTCGGTGCCCCATCCAAGGGCCAGGAAAGTATTTGGGGCTTTGGGGATACAAACCCATCTCCAGATGATTATGAGCCTGCCTCAGTTTCTATACTAGCTACACCAAGAACCAAGCCACTGGCCTGTGAGTTTGATCAGAGTAGCTCACTCACCCAGACTGTATCAGACAGCCCCTGACATCTGAACACCTGCAGATGGATGCTTGCTTTTTCTCTGAATAGCCCCAGTAATGTATTCCTAATTGTCAACACCAGCCCATAATTGTTATGACTACTGGAGTCTCAGAGGTGGAGCTGGCAGAAGAATTGTCATCTACTCAGAGAAATATAATTTGTTGTTGTTGTGATTGTTGCTGTGGTTGTTCTTTGTTCCTGTCACTTTTTCCTTTTCTCATTCTTGGAGAATTAGCTAGAAAGTACTGTAAGGTGAGTAGAGGACTGGGGAATGGTGAGGAAATCCATTCTTCCTCACCCTTGGGGGAGGATGGAAGACTTGGGCTGTTTTCTTTCTGACGTATGATCTGCTTCTTGGGGTGATTCTAGCACCTTCCTGGTGCCCACTTGTCTGAAATGTGAGGCTACAATGTCTCCCATGGGTGTCCGGTGATTAATTAATGTTTATAAAGTGCTTTGAAGATGAGGAGTGCTGTTGAACTGCTCCGCTGTCCAGCTTGTCACGGTCCTCGTCATGAACATGGATCTGTGAAAGGCTTGCAGATGAGTTTGGAAGGGGCTGGGAGAGTAGCGAGGGGACTGGCAGGAACAGTATTGGACCAGCTTTTTAGGTGGTGCCTAGGCCAGTGCCTGAGCCTCTGATAGTTTTTGGTTGCATGAATGTGAGAGGGAAGAGGAAACTTTTGGGTTCTTGGCTCCTTTAACTCCCTACTCCATTGGAAATCCCAGAAACCGATTAGCTGGCCCATTCACAAGTTTCCTGGTGTGTGGATTTAGTAATTGTAGTAGCTGTAGTGGAGTTGGAGACCACCCAAGGGAGTCCCGCACTTTGCTAGGGATTGTGATTGGAAGACTTCACTGCCAGTGTTTGTGCTGCAGCTGTTTGGCTCAGCTTGAGCCCTTCAGGGGCAAACCTGGAACGAGGCAGCTTCAAGACAACTCCACATCCTTTGCCTCCTGCCAGGCCCTTGGCTGTGGTAGACTAAAGTGATGAACTGGGGGTTGGAGCACTCATCTCACCCTACCTACAAGGTCTTGGCACCCTCCTCTGAATGACTGCTTGTACCACGAGAGAGACCTCCAGGCTTACCTGTCTCCAGGGCTGCAGTTGTGGAGGCTTTGACACGTAGCCTTGGCCTGCCTCAGCTTGAGTTTCTTAGGGTAGGATATGGTCAGGTGGAGCCATGGGTGTCCCTGGTTGCCAGGGGGAGTGTCCCACTGGTCTCTGAAGCTGGGGGAGAACCTGATCCAGACCCTGTGAATGAGGAAGAAGGAAGAAATCGGGGCAACAGGCAGACTACAGACTGCACCTCCATATGGAGGTTGAGGATAGAGGCCCAATCCTTTCCCCTGCCCAAGGCATTTGGCAAAGAGCCCTTTGAGGTGGGACCAACTGGTACCATGACCACTTGTGGATGGGGCAGCCAGTTCTTTGTCCCCAGATTCAGACCTGATTTGGGCCTCTTACTCAGTTTTCAGCCCCCATGTTTCAATTCCTATCTCTTCCTGCCCTTCCTTCTATGTGAGAGGGAAGAGGAAACTTTTGGGTTCTTGGCTCCTTTAACTCCCTACTCCATTGGAAATCCCAGAAACCGATTAGCTGGCCCATTCACAAGTTTCCTGGTGTGTGGATTTAGTAATTGTAGTAGCTGTAGTGGAGTTGGAGACCACCCAAGGGAGTCCCGCACTTTGCTAGGGATTGTGATTGGAAGACTTCACTGCCAGTGTTTGTGCTGCAGCTGTTTGGCTCAGCTTGAGCCCTTCAGGGGCAAACCTGGAACGAGGCAGCTTCAAGACAACTCCACATCCTTTGCCTCCTGCCAGGCCCTTGGCTGTGGTAGACTAAAGTGATGAACTGGGGGTTGGAGCACTCATCTCACCCTACCTACAAGGTCTTGGCACCCTCCTCTGAATGACTGCTTGTACCACGAGAGAGACCTCCAGGCTTACCTGTCTCCAGGGCTGCAGTTGTGGAGGCTTTGACACGTAGCCTTGGCCTGCCTCAGCTTGAGTTTCTTAGGGTAGGATATGGTCAGGTGGAGCCATGGGTGTCCCTGGTTGCCAGGGGGAGTGTCCCACTGGTCTCTGAAGCTGGGGGAGAACCTGATCCAGACCCTGTGAATGAGGAAGAAGGAAGAAATCGGGGCAACAGGCAGACTACAGACTGCACCTCCATATGGAGGTTGAGGATAGAGGCCCAATCCTTTCCCCTGCCCAAGGCATTTGTCAAAAAGCCCTTTGAGGTGGGACCAACTGGTACCATGACCACTTGTGGATGGGGCAGCCAGTTCTTTGTCCCCAGATTCAGACCTGATTTGGGCCTCTTACTCAGTTTTCAGCCCCCATGTTTCAATTCCTATCTCTTCCTGCCCTTCCTTCTTCACCACACACCAGAACAAAAGATGAATGTGGGTTTACCGGCCATACAGAAAACGTCAGGGTCACCTGGTCTTCAGGAGATGGGGCCAGGTGGGGTGGGCTCAGTGCTGACCTGATTGGTCAGGTGCCATCCCCCCCTTCCTTATCTCTGCCCTCGCCTCTGATGCCATCATGTCCCTCTGTGTCACGGATATGGTCAGGCATTTTGCTTAAGGTGAGCAAGGTCTCTGGAAGGGGTTGGGTGGCCGGGAGGCCTCAGGTGGACCAGTGCCGAAGGAGCTGAGTCCTGTCACTCCAGGCACATGGCTGTTGACCTCCCTGGTGTGTTGATGGAACTGTTACTGCCGAGACAAGGCCAGTATTGACTGGGGATCTGTGGGTTTACTCAGGGATATTGGGGAAGGACGTGGCCATGATTGCCTTCATGGGATTGAAGGGCTGATCCTATTAGTCTGCTGGGCTAACCCTTTCCTCCTGGGCATTGCCTCCTGGGCAGCAGCAAGAATTTAATGGATCAAGATTATGGAGACCAAAAATGCCCTGTAATTAAAGCCAGTTATTTCCCTGGCTGGGGGACATCTACTCCCCACAGAAGCAATTGATTTCCTCACTTGTGATTACCCTCTCCAGCTGTGCGTTACTCTGGGCCTAAACAGCTGTGGGCCGTCTTTTTGAGTGAGTCTCTCCCTTAAAGGCACAGTTTAGGAGAAACACCCCTCTCTGAGAGTTTTGGGGTCACAGTGGTGGTGTGTTCTTTGCGATGGTACCCCCTGGAGTTGTTCTATGTGATGGCACCCAAATGGGGGCCTCTGAGAAATGTGTCTGGGTTCTGCAGGAGGTACATAGAAACCTCATCCCTGGATCTCCCAGAACCACTGGCCCATGAAAATAAAGTCCATCAGTCCTGCTGGGTTCATAGAAGTCAGGTTTGTTTGTTATTTTTAATTTGGTCTAGAAAGAATGGAAGAGAACATAACATTTAAACTTATTTATTTGGCAGCTGGCCAGTGTGGGGATCTGAACCCATGACCTTGGTTTTATAAGGCTGTGCTCTAACCAACTGAGCTAACCGGCCAGCCCGAACATAGCATTTAATCAGCCCTGCTTTGTGCAGATGCTGTGCTGGGTATGTTCTGTACTTTATTGTAACAATCCAGAAAGGGCATCTGTTGTCATCACCCTGTTTTATAGATGAGGAAACTGAGGCCCTGAGAGGTTAAGTTATTGCTGAAAGTCTCCCAGTGTGAGCTGGATCAGATATCAGGTCTCTCCAGCTCTATAAGAACCCATTCAGCTTCCAACAGCAGTGATGATTAAAGCCTGTACCAACTGATACCTGCCATGTGTCAACACTGGCCCAGGCACTTCTCAGGTGCAATCACCAGTCCACTTAGTCCCTATCTTATGACGCAGGGATTATTATCTCTGTTTTAGAGGGAGGGGCTCAGGGAAGATGAGAATTCAAGGTTACAGAGCTGGAGTACAAGCCAGGAACTGAGCACCAGGTTGGCCAAACTCTAAACTGTGCTTTCTCCCTCACTCTCGCCTTTCGCAGCGATGCCAGTGAGGTCCCCTTGGAAGCTGGTATTTCACTGAGGTTGATTGATCTGGTTCATCTCTCTAGCTAGAATGTCAATTGTGAAAACTGTGTCTTGGCTCCCGCATGGTAGTGGGCAGCTCTCAGCCCCCAAGTGTCCTGTCAGTGCTCACCAAACAGGCTGCATCTTCCTAGGGGATGATCCTTAGGAAATATCCCCCCAGGCACTTGGAGCCCATTTTTCAGCATTACCTTGTTCCTGAGATTATTGGCAAGAAGTGCTGATTGTTAACAAAAAGGGGGTGGGGGTGGACTGGGGAAGAGAGAAAATAGACTTTGGGCATAGGGATGCAGTATAGCTAGTGCCCAGTTTCCAGAGCAGAGCAGGGCCAGGGACAAGCAAGTGGGGACTGGGAAGAAGAGAGGACTTGGCAGAGCCCAAGCATGCTGGCCCTGCGCTCCAGCCTCTTTAAATTCACCTCCACAATTTCAAAAGGAGAATAAAGAGAGCCCTCAGCCATAAATCAGGCCACTGAGCAGCAAGGTCCTTTGCCGAAGCCCAGGGCCCACTGGCCTGCAGATCCGGCTGCTGTGTTTGAACTCACCCACGCGCAGCATGTTAATGATGGCTCGGTGCTGCAGATCCTCCAGCCCCACTCCCCACACCCATGAAGGCCCCCAAGCACAAGCTGAGAGGCCAGTTTTCTGGGGGAAGCCTGTGCCTGGAGGCTTACACTTTAGAAGACGCCCCTTTGGCTGGGGCCAGAAAGGACAGAACTGGATTAGAGACCCTATTGCACAAAGGGTTCTTGTATGACAGAGGGAAGGAAAGTCTACCCTGAGCTGAGAACCACAGCAGAAAGGTAAGAATGGCGAAGGGGGATGCTCCTCAACTCCATTCTCTCCCTTTCCCCCTTGCTGCTCAAAATCTCAGTGGCAGCTCCCTTCCTTCACTGAGTCTGTAGGCATTTTTAGGAACCCCTGCTTGATCGGGTATAGGGACCCATGAATCACCCCCATCTCCCCAGTTACTTACTTTCTTGTAGGGGAGCAAATGTGGAATTCCAGTTGGCCCTAGGGCCTTAGTGTCTCCCAATCCCTCTCCTCCCACCACCCTGATCCTGCAGCCCCAGCCTCTCCCTCTTGTGGCCCCCGCCGTGCCCCCCCACCCCCATGGTTCCAGGATGTAGCCAGAGCAGAGACTCAACTTGACAGGCTCCGTCCTCCAGGCACTACTCCTTGGTGCTGTCTACCCCTCGCCCACCCAGAGCTTTCTCCTGCTCTTCCTGCCCTTCCCCTGACCCTCCTTCTCATGCTTCATCACTTCATTTCAAGGGAAGACCAGAGAAACAGGGCTTCCCAAGTCCTATGCAGTTTAGAGGGCCAGGAGAGCAGATCCTGGTGGTGGGAATCCCTTCCCTCCTAAAGAACACACGTTCACTCTAGTACTTCCCCACAAGTGCTTTCTTGGTTGAAGCTGTGACTTGGTGTGAGCTGCCTGCGTTCTCC
>NW_007743617.1:0-8002 GCF_000696425.1 Galeopterus variegatus | reverse complement strand
ACAAGATGATCTCAAAGGTCTCTTATTAACTGTAGGGAATACTAATCTACCAAACTGCAGTGGTTTATATACCACTGTTGTGATTTTTGCCATATTAATACACTTTCCTTATTATGGACTTAATGTTTTTCTTCAATTTGATTCATTGTTCAAATATGACTAAGAAAAGAAACTAATGGAAAACCTGTACCACTTGCAATAAATAAAAAGTTACCCTACAAGTAAATGCGCTATAAACTAAACAGTGTTATTAATTCTAGTTACATACTGTTGCTCTTGGAAGAATCTAATTCTGAGCGTCCTGTTTATTTGTTTACAGGGAGATAAAGGAAGGAGGATAGAGAGATGTTAAAGACGTACTTGTGCCAAACAGAGTCTTTCTTCTTCAGTAATGGGAAAGATTGAAAGGAATCAAGAAGGGAATAATTTCCTTAACATGTGATTGAGAATGCTTGAATGCAGTGTGGCACACACCCAGATGCTAATCAGAGGGCCCTCTGCATTGGTGGCTATTCCATCTACCCAGAGTGGTAGGCCCCACTACTTTCTTGTAGTGGGAGAGGGGGAGGGAGGAGATGGTATTCTCCTAGGACCAAATACTCCACAGCAGCTTTTCAAACTCTAATGAGCCCACCTGGGGCTCTAGTTAAGCTGCAGATTCTTATTCAGTAGGTCTGGGATGAGGCCCGAGGTTCTGCATTGAAGCAAGCGCCCAAGTGCTGCTGCTGCTCCCAAGTCCAGGGACCACAGTTTCAGTTGCAGGGATCCAGGTTCCTTTACTCCCACCCATGGGGGACTGACTGCAGACCCCGAGCCAAGTCAGACCTTTTCGTAGCTCTGGATTCTGGCCAGATGAAAAGCAACCCCTGATCTATTTCCCCTTTGAGCCCATTTCCCAATAAAAATAAAAATAAAAAAGCAATTGATTGGACACCTAATCTAGAGCTAGTGTTCTCACATTTCTGATCTCATTTAACAGAGTCTTTCTTCTTCAGTAATGGGAAAGATTGAAAGGAATCAAGAAGGGAATAATTTCCTTAACATGTGATTGAGAATGCTTGAATGCAGTGTGGCACACACCCAGATGCTAATCAGAGGGCCCTCTGCATTGGTGGCTATTCCATCTACCCAGAGTGGTAGGCCCCACTACTTTCTTGTAGTGGGAGAGGGGGAGGGAGGAGATGGTATTCTCCTAGGACCAAATACTCCACAGCAGCTTTTCAAACTCTAATGAGCCCACCTGGGGCTCTAGTTAAGCTGCAGATTCTTATTCAGTAGGTCTGGGATGAGGCCCGAGGTTCTGCATTGAAGCAAGCGCCCAAGTGCTGCTGCTGCTCCCAAGTCCAGGGACCACAGTTTCAGTTGCAGGGATCCAGGTTCCTTTACTCCCACCCATGGGGGACTGACTGCAGACCCCGAGCCAAGTCAGACCTTTTCGTAGCTCTGGATTCTGGCCAGATGAAAAGCAACCCCTGATCTATTTCCCCTTTGAGCCCATTTCCCAATAAAAATAAAAATAAAAAAGCAGTTGATTGGACACCTAATGGGTGCCAGTCTAGAGCTAGTGTTCTCACATTTCTGATCTCATTTCATCCTCACCATCAACCTGTGAAAGGTTGTTGCCCTCATTTTAAGGATGAGAAGGGGAGCAGCCATTGTGATTGGCTTCTGCTGGTGGCTTCTGCCATGCGGGGCACCCGCCATGGGGGTTACACAGGGTCTCCTCTGCCCTCCCCCTTCCTGAGTGGCAGAAGTTCAGGCATCTGGCCTTTGTGAGTGCTGCTGTCTATACAAAACCCACGTCCTCCCCACCCCTATTTTCCCCCTGCAGGGCCAACTTCAGCTAATGAAGCAGAAAGCCTTGGTTCTTACTTTTCCAGTACATCACTGAGAGGGTTGATGAGAGACCAGCTGCCGCTCTGTGTCCAAGGTGGTGGTGGCATGGTGGCAGGAGGCTGGGCATGGAGAGAATTTGTGTGCCACTACTTCTAGAAGAAGTGGTAGAAACATTGTCATCTTCTTCTTGTGCCAGGCTCTGGGCTCAGCTGTTTACAGGCATTATCTCATAGAGTCCACATAACAATCTTGTCATTCCATTTCACATCTGAGGAACCCAAAGCTCAGGGCCACACACTTGCCCAAGGGCACACACCCCTATATGACAGCTGTGCTTGCTGACAGGTGGGTGCTTATGCCAGTGGAGAGGCCGAGCCTGACCAGAGCAATAGGAGTCAGAGGTGGCAGGGCCCAAAGGAGGTGGGTGTGTGTGTATGCCTGTGCCTGTGTGTCTGTGCCTGTGTGTCCATACCCACGTGTGCACGTGGGCAAAGAGCAGAAACCAGCTGGCTAGGCTTTGCCCTTCCCCAGCTCAGCCCTCACCTGGTTTTGCACCACCCTGGAGGGAAGGTAATGTTGGTGTCTGAGGAAAAGGCTGTTAACTTGGGCAAGTCCTTTTCTCTCCTTGCTTGACATGAGGAAGTTGGAACAGACAGAATCACTGGCACTCTGGAGCTGAGGGAAGTGGGAAGCAGGGGAATTTTGAGGCACTCTGTTCTCGCCCTGTTCAATAGTAGAATTATTTTGAAGGTTCAGGAAGGTTCTGGGTGGAAAGTCAGCAGGTTCTGCTGAATGGCTGCGAGCGTGTCCTCCCAGCAGCGTTGGTGGGTGCATATGTGAGGGTGTGCAGGTGTATGCAAGTTGGGGATGCCTTGGCTGACTTCTGCTGAGAGGGGCAGAAGCCTGGAGCCACTTGGCCTTGAGATTGAAGGGAGCCCCAGGGTAGAAGGCAAGGGTCCTAGATTCTGGTCCTGACTGCTGCCAACGTTCAAGGTCACTTTGAGAGTCTTACTGACTTCTCTGCACTTTATGTTACTTGTCTGTTCTCCTACTTCTCAGCACTAGGTTGAGAGTCATTCAGTTTTTCATAAATACCCTAAGGACTCATGAAACCATATATGGGAGAAGGGCTCTGAGGAGGCCATCCCAGGTGGGTGATCAGTATGGTTGGATTCAAAGGTCATCCTCATTAATGGTCCCTTGATTCTCCCGAGTTATCCCCTCCTGCTCACTCTTCCTTCTGCAGCTTTGGTGAGCAGCATTTCTCACCGGGGAAGACAGGAGGAAGAGCAGAGCCTTAAATCAAATCAAATCAAATAGAGATTCAGAGGGGAAGCAGGAAGCAGGTTAAAGATGTCAACACTAATGAGGGTCAGAGCTCTTGTAGGTCAGAGTGACCTCCTGGCCCCCAGACCCTAAACAATTGAATTAGTTGTTTGTTATGGGAAGAGATTAGGAGAGTTTTTAGGGGATTGCCAGCCAGCAGTTATTAAGCATCTGCTGTGTGTGGATACTGTCCTGGCTGCCCAGTAACGCGTAGTAAGTAGGAGATGGCCATCCATGCCCTCCAGATTCCTGCCACCTAGTGGAAAAACCAGAGTATTCCTATACCCAGATGAATACAGACTTGACTGTCTTTGTAGGGTTTGTTTTTGGTTTTTTGTCTGATTGACCGAATGCTTTATTGTTTGTGAAATGCTCTTTCGTTTTGTATCTCTCATTGCTCTTCAGAACAGTCCTGTGAAATGCACAGGGCAGCTGTGCCATCCCATTTTACAGATGAGGAAGTGGAGGCTCCAAGAGAATGAGCAACTTGCCAGAAGCTGTGTAGAGTGGGAACCAAGACCCAGATCCGTCTGATTCTTGGCCAGGCCCTAGTCTCATTGAATCCAGTTGACTGGCAACAGGCTACTGGTAATGGAGCTGGGGTCTGTTCCTATCACTGCATCTGGTACATCATAACTTAGGAGATGTCTGTTGAGAGACAACTGCTTATTTACACATGCAGTAAGCTTCCCTCCATTATAGCAGGGTCATCTGGCCATTCTGCACCATTACTCCTGTATGCTCAGAGGGCACGTAATTGTCTTTCCTACAGAGTAATTAGGAATTTTAGGCCCCTTTGCCTGGGTACGAGGTTATGTCAGTGCACAAAAAACGATGGACTTGGTCCAAAGTTGTGGCTCAGCTTGTTAGCCAGGTGGCTTGACGAAACCCAAAATTTTTTGAGCCTCAGTTTCCCCCCATGTATAATGGAGGAAATAATAGCTCCTGTGACAACCTCCCCAGATTCTGAGGATAAAATGAGATCCTGGCTGTGGGCTTGCTGTGTATGCTGTAAAACACGGTGCAGTTGGGGCCGGCCCGGTGGCGCACTGCTACAGTGCGCCGCTTGGGAGCGCGGCGGTGCTCCCGCTGCGGGNGGTCTGTTCCTATCACTGCATCTGGTACATCATAACTTAGGAGATGTCTGTTGAGAGACAACTGCTTATTTACACATGCAGTAAGCTTCCCTCCATTATAGCAGGGTCATCTGGCCATTCTGCACCATTACTCCTGTATGCTCAGAGGGCACGTAATTGTCTTTCCTACAGAGTAATTAGGAATTTTAGGCCCCTTTGCCTGGGTACGAGGTTATGTCAGTGCACAAAAAACGATGGACTTGGTCCAAAGTTGTGGCTCAGCTTGTTAGCCAGGTGGCTTGACGAAACCCAAAATTTTTTGAGCCTCAGTTTCCCCCCATGTATAATGGAGGAAATAATAGCTCCTGTGACAACCTCCCCAGATTCTGAGGATAAAATGAGATCCTGGCTGTGGGCTTGCTGTGTATGCTGTAAAGCACAGGGCAGCTGTGCCGTCCCATTTTACAGATGAGGAAGTGGAGGCTCCAAGAGAATGAGCAACTTGCCAGAAGCTGTGTAGAGTGGGAACCAAGACCCAGATCCGTCTGATTCTTGGCCAGGCCCTAGTCTCATTGAATCCAGTTGACTGGCAACAGGCTACTGGTAATGGAGCTGGGGTCTGTTCCTATCACTGCATCTGGTACATCATAACTTAGGAGATGTCTGTTGAGAGACAATTGCTTATTTACACATGCAGTAAGCTTCCCTCCATTATAGCAGGGTCATCTGGCCATTCTGCACCATTATTCCTATATGTTCAAGGGCACGTAATTGTCTTTCCTACAGAGTAATTAGGAATTTTAGGCCCCTTTGCCTGGGTACGAGGTTATGTCAGTGCACAAAAAACGATGGTCTTGGTCCAAAGAGCAGGCTTTAAGTTGTGGCTCAGCTTGTTAGCCAGGTGGCTTGGATGAGACCCAGAATTTTTTGAGCCTCAGTTTCCCCCCATGTATAATGGGGGGAATAATAGCTCCTCTCACAACCTCCCCAGATTCTGAGGAAAAAATGAGATCCTGGCTATGGGCTTGCTGTGTATGCTGTAAAACACGGTGCAGATGACAGTCAGCATTTCTCACCCATCCCTCAGAGCCTGGAGACTGGTGTGGCCACTGTCCCTTCCCTGCCTGGAGGCCACTGGCAGCCTCTGTCCCCTTGCCCTGTGCCCCTGCTACTGATGTCAAAGACCTAAGATTCCTTTGTCTCAGGCTTTGGAGCCCTCGGCTTCTCTAGGTGGCAACTTCTTCAGGCCACCACGATCTCTGCCTCTCTCCTCGAGGATGATCAGGATGGTGTCTCCATGGCAACCAGAGAGGCCATAGTGCACCCCCACGGGGGGGGGGTAGGCCTTGAGTCTGTTCCCAGCACCGGGGGTGGAGCCAGAACTGCGAACAACAGTGACACCAGCTGTACCTCCAGGATTGAGCTGTCCAACGGCTCTGCTGCATCTTCCAGGTGCCCCTTTGCTGGGTTAGTGCCCCTGCTCCAGGCCCACCTAAAGGCCTCAGGGTGATGGAGGAGGCCATGCTGTGATCCAAGTGGCTGCTGCAGGCCAAGGCTGAGGGCCTTTAGTGCAGGAGACAGGAGCTCCCTGCCTGTGCACGGTTCACCATTAGAACAGAGCCCTTTCTGTGCACCTCCTTCTCTCTTCGCAAGCAAATCCCACAGTCCCTCAAGACCTAGTTCAAGCCCGACCTCTTGCAAGTAGCCTTCCCTGTGCTTACTGAATGTATCATCTCATGCCACCTGGCCCATGGCTTCATAGGGCTGTTTCAGAGTCTTAGTTCCAGTCAGCTTTATAGGCCATGACCTCTTGACCTTCCTATACATTAGAATCATCCAGAGAGCTTTTACCAGCCCTGATGCCCAGGCCACCCATACCAATTCAGTATGGATTCCTGGGGTGGGAGCCAAACATCAGTAGCTTCCAAACTTCCCAGGGGATCCCAGCGTGCAGTGAAGGAACTGGTGTCTTAAAACTCAAAACGTAACCTACTCCAGTGGCCTGTGCTGAGCCTACTAAATGGAGGCTGCCTGATTAGCAACTGGGTCCACTGATGGAGGAGGCTTGCTATAGCCTGAACCCAGTTGTAAATTGCCAAAGCCCCGGTTTTGTTTTTAAAGGACCAGGAGGTCCCTGAGGGTACTCAGTACTCAAGAAGGAGACCAGGGTAGTAGTGATAATAGCTACTGTTTATTTAGTGCTTGCCCTGGGAGTGCCTTGCACTGCTTATATTTTCCCACTGCAACCCCACAGGAGCTTCATGGAGTGTAGACATTGTTATCCCCATTTTACAGATGAGAAAACTGACGCTCTGGATGGTTAAGCACCTTGCCCAAGGTCACATGGCTAGTAAGTGGTAACACTGGGAATAGAACCTGAATCTGATTCCAAAGCCTGTGTGCCCTTGACCATGGTACTGTCTTGGTTCCCCAACCCCGCTTCCATCAATCGTAGGGCAGGGAGTGCTGAGAAGGAGGTGGCTTATTCCATGGGAAAATGCTGGTCCCTGGGACACCTTGGTGCCAGGGCATGACCGAGGGCCTCCTGATGGTATCTCCTGTGTCAGCTGGGGTCACCTGGGTCACCTGGGGGGTCTGCCCCCTTCTCCTGTTCCCTCATGGCTCTAACCCAGCTTCAGCCAACCTCTATTAAGGACTGTTCTGCCCCAAATACTGTGCTAAGTTCTTTAACCTACATTATGCTATTTAATGTCATTCTCACAGCCACTCTGTGACATAGCTTTGTTATTCTCGTCTTACAGATGAGAAACTGAAGCTCAGAGAGGCTTAATGCCAACCCGTTAATAGTGCTCAGAGTTGGTGTTCAAACCCAGTTCTCCCCGTTCTTCAGTATTTTGGCTCTGGCATGGGTGAGAAGACCCTGAACTCTGAGTCGGCCTTGGGGTCTTGATTGCCATCAGGTTGTAGGAAAGGCCAAGGATGATCAGACAGCTGAGGGGGACATGGGGCTGTGAAGCTGGGCTTGTGTGTAAAGGATATCAGGGTCACTGTAGAGGTTGTCAGCCTCAGAACTGACCCCAACTGTTAAGTCTAGCCAGCGTCTGGGGCTGCTGGGGATATGCAGAAGGCCCAGCTTATTTCAGATTACAAGAACTTGAGGAAAATGGGCAGATCCGTGCAACTCTCAGCAGCGGGACTGGCAGCAGGAAACCAAGTCTGTGCAGGGTCAGTGCAGGCCTCCATTGAGGTGCGGTTTCCAGGGGAGATCTGAGCAGAGAGTGCGATCATTTTCGGGGACTTAGTGACAGAAGTGGCAAGTTGGAAGGACTCTATCCATGGCTCCCAGGACTGCCTATCGCCCGGGTCTTGATGATGGTGGGAGCAGAGCAGAAGTCCCAATACCCATGAGGCTGCCCACCAGGAGACCACAGAAGTCCAGGCCTCGCTCACACTCAGCAGGAGCGAGCCTTGTATTTGTAGGGGGAGGTGGGCAGCCAGAGGATACGGAGGGGTCCCTTCAGAGCAGTGTAATGTGGGGAGAGTGTCAGGCCGGCGAACATACGTCCTCCACCTCCTCAGGCGGCTGTGGGCTCTTCGCAGCCTCTTTGCTCCCCGTGGGGCCTTCTCCTCTCCTCGGCAGCCTGGGCCTCTTGTAGAGTAACCGTCTCTGTTTCCTCACTGCCCATTTGTTCACTGCCCTTGCTCTGACCCTGGCCTTTGTCTCCTCTGAGCTTCCGAAAGCGCTGCCTCAAGGTCCCCAGTGCCCTCCAAATTCCTAAACCAGTGCACTCTGCCACCTCAGT
>NW_007743616.1:16039-18528 GCF_000696425.1 Galeopterus variegatus | reverse complement strand
AAGTGGATTTGCCACAGTCTTTCATGGTTGACCAGTGACCTACTAGGATTTCCATCCAAATGCCTGAAGGGCCTTCCCTGAGGAAGAGAGAAGAAGGAGAGGTGGATGAGCCTCATGACAACTGCATATCGGTAATTGGACTCAGAGGGACAGACACGGGAGAGAGAAGGGGGCAGAAGCCATCACTGAAGGTGTAATGGCCAGAGATTTTCCAAAATGGGTATAACACATCAATCCACAGATTAAAGAACCCCAATAAATTGGAAACCCTGACTGGGAATAAAAAAGTAAAGAGGAGAAAATCATACTAAAGTCCATCATAGTTAAATGCTAAAATGAAGCAGATAAAGTCAAATTTCTTTTCTAAAGCAAACTCACACCCTTGTATGTCAGCATTAAACAATAAATATCAAAATATTCTAAAAGTACTTATTCATCATAAGAAGGTAAGAAAATAATAACTAACCTAAGAGTCACAGGACAATGGATGTACTAAACACAAAAAAATAACCCTTCAAATGCAGCAATTCTTCTTCCTATACACACGCCCCCGCTTAAGTGCTTGGAGATAGTTCTGCTGTTCCACACACTCTGAGACTCAGAGCACTCTGTGAAGCTTTTAGTCCTGTCCTAACAAACACCAGCATCTCAGTGCTCAGTGAGTCATCTCACTGTCAAAGAGACTCACCCATGTAGAGCCAGGATATGGGCTTCTTTTATAGAAGTGGACCGGAACCTAAGCCTTAAGTTCTCTTAAAACTCTCCTCTCACCCATGCAATATGGGGAATATTTTCTAGTCAGTGAATGGGGACTTATGCTATGATCTTTCAAATATTCTTTATGCCAGTAATTTCTAAATTGTTTTTGATCATGAACACTCATCAATAAAAAGTCATGTTTTGCCAAATACAAATATTATTCATTTATAGTACATCACTGTTACTAACTTCTATCTTCAGGAAATTGTATATATTTAGTGTGAGGTTATTGTTGATGGTGGTGGATTTAAATCTGTATTCCCAATACTTTGAGTAATTTTGAAATAGTTTGTCTGACTTTTTTCAGATCTGATTAGAGTATCGTTCTTAAACCCACATGGTAGCTGGCCACTCACCTGGGAGCAGGAGATGCATCCGATCTGCTCTTTTCCTGTTTCTCTCCTGTGCATATATTATAGCACTGCTACTGCACCACAATTTCCTTCCAAGATGTTTTAAAGCCACCCGCCCATTTTTGAAGGTTGATTTAGTTAAATTTAAGAAATATAATCCAAAGACCACTAAACTGGGTACATAGAAATGATCGTGCACGCATATAGTGACAGAAAGATGAGAGATGGTAGATGCTCACCCACGTAAAAATCCCGCTCTTCCCTCTGGTCACCTCGCTAACCACGATGTGATTTACTGAGGCTACCAACGTCGACCCCTTTACGTTAGCAAAGCTAATATTTTCTTCCTGCATTCCCGTGGTTTGGCCTGTATGCTTCTCTTTAGATACCACTGTTCTCTATTATGAGGCTCTTCATAGGCCTAAGCTTTTGAAGTGCAGTAGCCTATTCTCTGCTAGAATATCCTTTCTATAAAAGTGACAAATACGGGGCCGGCCCGGTGGCGCACTGGACAGTGCGCCGCTTGGGAAGCGTGGCGGCGCTCCCGTCCGAGGGTTCGGATCCCACGTACAGACCGGCTCCCGCTCACTGGCTGAGCGAGGCGCGGGAGCAACACCGAGGGTTGCGATCCCGTTGCCGGTCCCCGGTCCGGTACGGGGGCAACACTGAGGGTTGCGATCCCGTTGCCGGACATGGAAAAAGACAAAAAGACAAAAAAAAAAAAGAACCCGAATAAAAAATAAAAAATAAATAAATAAAAGCTGTTTATTTCAATAATAAAAACCCAACAAAAACCGTGTATTCACTTTCAGTGTTTAATGAAATAAATTTGACTCAAATAAAAATACACAAATGTGAGAGTGGAAAAAAACATAAATGTACATTCTGAAGAAACCACAAAAATGAAGATAATTGTTGAAATACACATTTCATAAATGTGTGTATGATACTTTAATGAAAAAGAAAATTTTCTTGCCAAATATAAATAATAAAACATTGCTAAGGACCCCCCTTCCCAGCCTGGCCTACCACTAGGGGCCCCCTTTGAATGGCTTTCCCCAGGGCCCCCTTGGCCTGCCCTCCCACTAATACCATCCCTGGCCTTTCCTGACCTGCCACTAAGGGCTGCCCTGGCCAGGCGTGCTGCTAAGGCCCCCCACTGCCACTACGGGCAGGCCTGGCCAGGCATACAAGAGACCTACTGGCCTTGCCTGCCTCAGGGACCCTGTTTTAGTCTATTTTGTTTTGCTATAAGAATACTTAGAACTGGGTAATTTATAAAGAAAAATCAAATTCATTGCTTATAGTTTCTGAGACTAGGAAGTACCAAGTCCATCTGGTGGTGGCAACAGTGACCCGGGGGTCTCACATTGCAAG
>NW_007743616.1:12808-14683 GCF_000696425.1 Galeopterus variegatus | reverse complement strand
TCCTCAAGCCAGTTCCCCAAGATCATTTTGTCTCCCTCGATCTTTGGGCCTGAAATTGAATAGTTGGCCCCAAAGGCTTCTGCAATGCCTTCAGGGCCTTTTTGTCTTTCTCTTGATAATCCCATTCCTTTTTCCTTTCCTTTTTTTTAAAAGATGACCGGTGAGGGGATCTTAACTCTTCACTTGGTGTTGTCACCAACACACTCACCCAGTGAGCAGACCGGCCATCCCTATATGGGATCCGAACCCGCGGCCTTGGTGTTATCAGCACTGCACTCTCCCGAGTGAGCCACGGGCCGGCCCGATAATCCCATTCCTTTGTGTTAATCTTAGTACCACTGAGTTTTCCTTCTGAAAATGCTCTCCTCTTCTTCTTCTTCTGCAAAATTTCCAAATCCTTACACTCTGCTTCCCTTTTCAATTCTGGCTTTAGGTCATGCCTTTGCTGCCATAGCTCAGAGTAGCTGTTACAAGTAGCTTCCTTAATGCTTTGCTGCTTAGACATTTCTTCCACTAAATACTCTGGTTCACAACTCTTAAGTTCCAACTTCCACAAAGTCCTAGGTCATAGACACAATGCAGCCACGTTCTTTGCCACATCACAGCAAGGTTGATCTTTGCCCCAGTTTCCAATAAACTCCTTATTTCTATCTGAGACCTCCTTTGAATGGTCTTTACAATCCGTATTTCCATAAGCACTCTGCTCACCAACATTTAATAGGTCTCTAAGACATTCCAAACTTTCCCTCATCATTTGGTCTTCTTCTGAATCCTCCAAACTCTTCCAAACGCTCTGCAACACCCAGCTCCAAAGCCATTTCCACATTTTCAAGTGTCTGTTATAAGCAGTACCCCACTCCTGGAACAATTTTCTGTTTTAGTCCATTTTGTGTGGGTAGAACAGGATACTTGGCACCAAGGGCCTCCATGGCCGAGTCTACTCTTCAGGGCTCCATTGCCACTAATGGCATCCCTTCTGCTAAGCACGTGCCAGGCCTGCCCCAAGTGCTTCCTTGGCCTGGAATGGCACTAAGGGGTCACCTGGCTGGCCTGCACCTGGGGCCTTCCTGGTCTGGCCTGGTACTAACAGCCCCACTGGCGTTACCTGCCCCTGTGGACACCCTAGAGTGGCCTGGACTGCTCCTACGTCACCCCTGGCCTAGACTGGCCTGCCACTAGGGCTCCACTGGCCAGGTAGTCGTACCCCAACTCCCCCCTAACCTGGCCTGGCCCTAGGACCCT
Source organism: Galeopterus variegatus (assembly GCF_000696425.1). Lineage (NCBI taxonomy): Eukaryota > Metazoa > Chordata > Mammalia > Dermoptera > Cynocephalidae > Galeopterus > Galeopterus variegatus. The sequence goes on along the minus strand of NW_007743616.1, from coordinate 13,441 downwards.
GCTGGTCTGGCCCAGGCTGGCTCAAAGCCAAGGACCGCCTGACCTGTCCTGGGCTGTCCCAAGGTGCCTGCTGGCCTGTCCGGGTATGGCACTATGGGCCACCTCTGTCCTGGCCTCATCTGCCACTATGGGCACCCCTGACTGGGCTTCCCTTCCACTAAGGGCACCCACGGCCTGGCCTGACCTCTGTGCCCTCACCTGCCATTAAGGGCTGCCCTAGGCAGGCATGCTGCCAAGGGCCTCCTACCACTAAGGGCCAGCCTGGCTTTTCCTGACTGAGAACCCACTAATTATCCTGCCATAGGGCCTCCCATTACTAGTCTGTCCTTAGTGGGCCACTGTCATAGGGCCACAGTGCCCTGGAGCCTGAGGAAAACAGGAATGGATGACAGGTAGTTCCTGAGTCATACAGGGTACCATTCTGAAGGAACTGCATGTCACTAAGTATACGCTGGTCAAGATTAAATTCGCGGGCCTGCCCTGAGGGCCTCTTAGAAGCAGGCCAGGTCAGGCCAGGGCAGCCCTGAGGTGAGTCCAGCCAGTGGGTCTCTTCTGTAGACCTGGTCAGTCCCACCCATAGTGGATAGGGCCTTTAGCAAGGGACCTGCCAGGGCACGTTCGTGGCAGGCCAGG
>NW_007743616.1:10667-11871 GCF_000696425.1 Galeopterus variegatus | reverse complement strand
CCAGCCAGTGGGTCTCTTCTGTAGACCTGGTCAGGCCCACCCATAGTGGATGGGGCCTTTAGCACGGGGCCTGCCAGGGACCGTTAGTGGCAGGCCAGGAAAGTCCAGGGGCACCGTTAGTGGTAGGGCAGGACAGGCAGGCCAGGGCGTCTCTTAGAGGCAGGCCAGGCCCGGGAGCCCTGGGGGGGGGTCTTTCTTTCTTTCTTGGGGGCCCAAGGGGAGTCCAGACCAGGGCCTCCTGCCTGTGAATGGCAGGGCAGGCCAGGAGGGACACAGTTGGGCTAGAAAAGAGAAGGAAAGAAGAAAACAGAGAGAGAGGGCCCTCAGAAAGGAAGAAGGAGAGAAGGAAAGAAGGAAGGAAGGAAAGAAAGAAGGAAGGAAGAAAAGACAGGAACAGAAAGAAGGGAGGGAAGGCAGAAAGGCAGGGAAGGCAGGGAAGGTAGGAAGGCAGTGAAGGTAGGAAGGCAGGAAGGGAGGAAGGGAGGAAGGCAGGAAGGGAGGAAGGCAGGGAAGGCAGGGAAGGCAGGGAAGGCCGGAAGGCAGGAAGGGAGGAAGGCAGGGAAGGCAGGGAAGGCAGGAAGGCAGGGAAGGGAGGAAGGCAGGAAGGGAGGAAGGCAGGAAGGCAGGAAGGGTGGAAGGCAGGAAGGCAGGAAGGGAGGAAGGCAGGAAGGCAGGAAGGGTGGAAGGCAGGAAGGCAGGAAGGGAGGAAGGCAGGAAGGGAGGAAGGCAGGGAAGGCAGGGAAGGCAGGAAGGCAGGGAAGGCAGGAAGGCAGGGAAGGGAGGAAGGGAGGAAGGGAGGAAGGCAGGAAGGCAGGAAGGGTGGAAGGCAGGAAGGCAGGAAGGGAGGAAGGCAGGAAGGCAGGAAGGGTGGAAGGCAGGAAGGCAGGAAGGGAGGAAGGCAGGAAGGCAGGAAGGCAGGGAAGGCTGAAAGGGAGGAAGCAGGGAGGGAGGGAAGGGAGGAAGTCAGGGAGGGAGAGAGGGCAGGAAGAAAAGAGCTCACCTGTGGCCCCCCTGGCCTGGACTGACCTGCCTGTAAGTGACCCCCTGTTCTGACCTCCCCTGGACTTCCAGTAAGGGCTCCCCTGGTCTGGAGACCATAGGGACCCCAAGAAAGAAGAAAGAAAGAAAGAAAGAAAGAAAGAAAGAAAGAAAGAAAGAAAGAAAGAAAGAAAGAAAGAAAGAAAGAAAGAAAGAAAGAAAGAAA
>NW_007743616.1:8018-9190 GCF_000696425.1 Galeopterus variegatus | reverse complement strand
CAAAACTTACTCCCCACCATTCACGCCAAACTCCTAATACCCAACTGGGTCCATCTGTGTCTACACAGAAGAGACGCTGTTCATGTGAGTCACAAGAGCCCCGTTCTCCCCGCAGGAGCCTATATCAGCTCGGACGCCCACTGATAAGTAACAAGCAGTAACCCAAACAATTTCATATGAAGTCACCCAAGCCATCATCCTCGTATCACTCCTACTTGTAAATAGACCCTAGACCCTATCAATCCTCATCACCACTGAAAAATTTACACGATTGATCCTCCCGTCATGGCCACCAGCCATGATATGATTCCTTTCAACACTAGCAGAAACCAGCCGAGCCCCATTCCACCTAACAGACGGCAAATCAGAACTTGTATCAGGACTCAACATCAAATACACCACCGGCCCTTTTGTGTAAGGAAGGGAAGGGAAGGAAAGAAGGGAAGGGAAGGGAAAGAGAAAGAGAAAGAAAGACGGCCAGGCCGGGGAGCCCTGGGGGGGGTCTTTCCTTCTTGGGGGCCCAAGGGGAGTCCAGACCAGGGCCTCCTGCCTGTGAATGGCAGGGCAGGCCAGGAGGGACACAGTTGGGCTAGAAAAGAGAAGGAAAGAAGAAAAGAGAGAGAGAGGGCCCCCAGAAAGAAAGAAGGAGAGAAGGAAAGAAGGAAGGAAGGAAAGAAAGAAGGAAGAAAAGACAGGAACAGAAAGAAGGGAGGGAAGGCAGAAAGGCAGGGAAGGCAGGGAAGGTAGGAAGGCAGGAAGGGAGGAAGGGAGGAAGGGAGGAAGGCAGGAAGGCAGGAAGGAAGGGAGGAAGGCAGGAAGGGAGGAAGGCAGGAAGGGAGGAAGGGAGGAAGGGAGGAAGGCAGGAAGGAAGGGAGGAAGGCAGGAAGGGAGGAAGGCAGGAAGGGAGGAAGGTAGGAAGGCAGGAAGGCAGGAAGGGAGGAAGGGAGGGAGGAAGGCAGGAAGGAAGGAAGGCAGTGAAGGTAGGAAGGCTGGAAGGTAGGAAGGCAGGAAGGGAGGAAGGCAGGAAGGAAGGGAGGAAGGCAGGAAGGGAGGAAGTCAGGGAAGGCAGGGAAGGTAGGAAGGGAGGAAGGCAGGGAAGGCAGGAAGGCAAGGAGGGAGGGAAGGGAGAGAAGGCAGGAAGAAAAGAGCTCACCTGTGGCCCCCCTGGCCTG
>NW_007743616.1:5592-6871 GCF_000696425.1 Galeopterus variegatus | reverse complement strand
TTTGTGAGGGAAGGAAGAAAGGCGAGGCAGGAAGGAAGGGAGAGCAGGGAAGGGAGGAAGGGAGGAAAGAAAGAAAGTAAAGGAAGGAAAGAGAAGGAAGGAAAAAAGGAAGGGAAGGAAGTTAGTAATGGATTAACTAGAATAACTTTGACACAGAGAACTTCAGCCAAAAACCCCAAAACCAGATGAGCTACTCAGGGAGGTCATAAGGACGAACCCATCTGTGTGACAAAGTAGAGACGAGACCTACAAGCAGAGGTGAAAAGCCAGCCGAGCCTGGTGACAGCTGCTTGTCCAGCACAGCATTTCGGTTCAACTTTAGATTTACCTGAAGCACATCCTACTCTAAGTGTAAATGCCAATGTTAGTCTAAAGGGGCGCAGCTCTGCAGACACGGGGCACAGCCCCCTATAGAGAGCAGCCACCAGCCGTCCAGTGTTGGCCTAAAAGCAGCCACCAACTAAGACAGCGTTCAAGTTCAACGATCACAAAACTTACTCCCCACCATTCACGCCAAACTCCTAATACCCAACTGGATCCATCTGTGTCTACACAGAAGAGACGCTGTTCATGTGAGTCACAAGAGCCCCGTGCTCCCCGCAGGAGCCTATATCAGCTCGGACGCCCACTGATAAGTAAGAAGCAGTAGCCCAAACAATTTCATATGAAGTCACCCAAGCCATCATCCTCGTATCACTCCTACTTGTAAATAGATCCTAGACCCTATCAATCCTCATCACCACTGAAAAATTTACATGATTGAGCCTCCCGTCATGGCCACCAGCCATGATATGATTCCTTTCAACACTAGCAGAAACCAGCCGAGCCCCATTCCACCTAACAGACGGCAAATCAGAACTTGTATCAGGACTCAACATCAAATACACCACCGGCCCTTTTGTTTACGGAAGGGAAGGGAAGGGAAGGAAGGGAAAGAGAAAGAAAGATAGAAAGAGCCCCCCTAGGGCCCCCTTGGCCTGGTCTGCTCTGCCTCTAAGAGAGCCCCGGCCCCCCCCCCCCCCCCCGCCACTAAGGGCCCCTCTGGCGTTTCCTGGCCTGCCACTAAGGGCTGCCCTGGACAGGCCCCCTTTTAATGGCCCCACTGCCACTAGGGGTAGTCCTGGCCAGGCCTGCATGAGACCCCCACTGCCTCAGAGCTGCCCTGTCTTGGGCTGGCACTAAGGGCCCGCCTGGCTAAGCACACTTGGTGCTAAGGGCCTCCATGGCCAGACCGACTATTCAGGGCCCCCTTGCCACTAATAGCCCCCCTTCTGCTAAG
>NW_007743616.1:0-228 GCF_000696425.1 Galeopterus variegatus | reverse complement strand
CTTCTTTTGGGGTGTTTTCTTTTTGTTGGGGCATTCTTTTCTGGGTTTTTTCTTCTTTGGGGGATTTTTTGGTGTTTTTCTTCTTTTTATGGGCGGACCTTTTTCTTTTTGGGGGGTTCCTCTTTCTGTTAGTTTTATTTTCATTGGGATTTTCTTCTATTTGGGTTTTTGTTTTTCTTCTTTTATGGGAGTTTTCTTTTTTTTTTTTTTTTTTTTTTTTTTTTTTAA
>NW_007743615.1:0-18532 GCF_000696425.1 Galeopterus variegatus | reverse complement strand
AAGGTAACTATAGGAACACAGTTTTTATAAGAGAAAAAGATAATTTTTCCTCAGAACGTGTAAAATATATAGAAAGAAATACTGCAAGTATTCTCTGTCACTTCACGGGAAAGCTATTCCAAAGGTCTTGGGAAGGTGCTAGTAAAACCCAGGAAGATAACAGGATAAATGTATTTTGATATTTACCTGGTAAAGAGCCCCTCTCTTATCCCTTTCCCAATATTTTTCAAAGCTTAAAAAAAACAAAAGTTAATTTCAGCAACTTTACAAACGCAGAACAGTTATCCATAATTGCCCATGAGTTCCCAGCCCTTCAAAAACCTATCAGCCAAGCAATACGGTCTTTCCTGAAAAAAAAAAAAGTTGTTTTTAAGTCTTTTCTTTAAATGTTTTTCAAAATCAAAGCAGACAATACAGAACAGTTGTCTAGTAAAGTCCGTGACTCCATTTGCGCTTTGCCTTATGAGAAAACCCAGTTCAATCGACTCACAAGCAGTGGGTGAAGAGACAGGGTCTGGCGTGGGGACCCGCCACAGTGGGTGGCACGCAAGTGGCTCATGCGGGGACCGAGTATGCGGACACGTGGCTTCCCCGGGACGAATTGTCTGAACAGGCCTGGTGGGGGTTGTTTAATGCCGGTTCGGGCCACCCGGTCGGGTCACACAAAGCTTTAGGAGGCTAGACTGCCCACCCCTCGTCCCGCTGAAGGGTTTCCCTGATCCTGTTACAGACCAAGGAAGATCTTCCTTAAGGTGAAAACAAACACATGGCCTCAACTGCCCCCAGGCGTCTCCCTCACTCTAACTCAGCCCCAAAGAAACCCCAAACCTTCCCGATGCTTTTACAGACGTGTGTCTCTGTTCCCATCGTCGTCTTCTTTCTAATAAAGCACGCCTGGGTGTAGAAGGGTGGCCTGTGACAAGCTGCATACATGAAAGCAGCGCACACAGGACCCTCAGTGACTACCTTCCTTCTCTGTCACGGACCGAGCAGAGGGAAGGGAGAGCAAGTGTGGTGGCCTGGAGGGCAGGGCTGGGCCGCGGTCACTCTGAAGCCAGACAGTGAAGCCCCCCTGGGCCACTCCCAGGCAGGAAAGACACAGGCACAGGCGAAGGCACAAGAGGCAAGTCAAGCAGAACAAGTGGACGAGGCTCAGGGGACCCACGAGCGGGGGGCTGGGTGACATGCACGGGCTGGAGGGGACAGGGGCCACCCCAGAGGGTTTGGCCCGAGGCAGCTCTGTGGAGACAGGGCCCGGGCCCCCCCTGCAGTGTGCGCTCGTCTGGCAGAACATCACGCCCGGGAAGCCTTTCCTCTGAAGCAAACAGAGGCGGCGTTCAAGCCTCTTTTCCATGGAGTCTGCAGAACGCTGAGTTGGGGACACTTTCCAGGGGTGCAGCTGCTCCTGCTTGGGAGCAATTGCTGGGCACAGTGTTAACGAGGGCCCCACATGAGGAGCGTTTGGTGAGCGCCAAGAAACCCCCAGGAGACACTCGGCCCTGGAAAGGGCAGCAAGGGAAACGCTGCAGAAACCCACTTGCTTGCTGCAGGGCCTGCCCCCTGCTCACGTCGGCTTTCATCACGGCCTGGCACCACCGTCTGGCCAGCAAACAGTTTCTTCTCTGCAGTTTCCAGCCTAATTTGTAGGCAAATCTCTCCTTTCCCTCGACATGAAATACAACACCGTCCTGTGATGAGAGGGAATTTGTTCCACTCGGTGCACCAATTAGCCGCTGCGATTCCACATCTCAGTTCCCCTGTCACTCACTGCCACATCCCCAGGAGGGAGCACCCTCCCTCTCCAGGACCAGGCTGGGGAGGCCGATGAGACTCCAGATGGCACCCGTGGTGTGGACTGAGTCATGGCTGGGCTCCTCTGCACAAGCCACATGCTTCCCCGTCGCATCCAGTGTCCCCTTACCATCTGAAGTTACATCAACCTGGGGTTTGGTTTGAATTAACGGAGGGGGGTTGTCTTTTTGAGTGACGGGACCCCTAAACTGCTGCTGGATGAATGAGGGCCACCAGTGGGAGCACCTTTGAGAGCCGGCCGCACATGCACGACACCCCGCACACCAGGCCTCTGCACCCCAAGGTCCTGCTGGCCATGTCCCGTTCTGCCACCTGCCACGCCTGCCTGCTGCAGGAGGCTGGGAAAGGAGCTGGGGCCAATATCATAGGCCACACAGGTCCACAGGGAGGACATTTCCCCTTTGGAGAGGAGAGGACGAGGCCATCAGGGGCTTTCCAGGGGAGGGGTCGCTGGAGCAGACCCTCGAGGGATGAAGGGGATGGGAGATGAGGGCCTGGATTGCTGCTGGGCGAGTATCACGGTCCTCTGTGTGCACCAGCCCCAGCCCTTCTCTCCTGACCCGCCACCACCCGGTCACCTGCTGCCCTTCCCTCTGTCCCCTCCCTCTAAGAAGCATCCCGACTCTCCCCAGGATCGAGTCCCCGCACCCTCAGGGTCCTGCCTGGCCCTGTGCGCTCTGCCTCTGCAGCGCTCGGTGCAGGAGTCACTTTGCAGCTGTCCCTGCGATTCTTGGATTAAAGTCTGTGGCCTGCACCTGCCTGCACCTCGGTGAGGGCAGAGACAGGGTCTCTTTCTGCTTGTTACTGTATCCCCACCACTAAGCACTGTGCCCCACGTGTAACAGATGTAAATACTTGTAAGAGGAACGACTGAAGGATGAATAAATGAATGAGTTCAAAGGCGGGGAACCGTATGGTCTGCAAGGAACCGGGGTCCAACGAGGGTGTGCACTTGAACTTCACACTGAAAGCTGTGGGGATCTGCCTCTAGCAGGGTCTGGCTGCCTGGAAAGCAGAGTTCACTGAAAACACGCCGTGTGCCTAAGTCTTCAGGGCCCTAGAGAACTAAAGGGGAGAGAGTTTGAGCCCTAATGACACGGTGGGAGACATCGTGGCTTAGTAATCCACTTGAGTTTGCTCACCAGACAGTAAATGCAATTTGCTGTAAGACATAATTAAATATGTTTGACTTTTTATTCCAAAAAATCTCCCCAGAAAAATCAATTAAAATGTGATCTAAAAACAAAACAGCATTTGACCTTGTACACGTTAAAATTCTCTTACCTGCCTTTCTCACCTCATTTATCTCTTGTTCTGTTTCAGTTTGGATTAAATCCTCCATATATGTACAAATTAAATGGATTTACTTTTGTTATACAGCTTGAAATTAGTTTTCACATAGATCTGCTTTGCTTTGCTTATGTCTCTCGACCAGACTGCTGCTGTGGTTTTTTTCTTTTTCTTTTTTTTTTTTTTTTGGTGGTTGGCTGGTATGGGGATCTGAACCCATGACCTTGGTGTTATAAGTCTGCACTCTAACCAACTGAGCTAACCGGCCAGCCCCCGGTTGCTGTGTGTTTTAATCATTATTTGGCAAGGGAGTTTTAAATGTAATTAAAAGCAGCTAATCACATCAAAAATTCAAATGGAAAGTTTCATAAACCTGTGGCACATTTAAAAAATGTAAGTAGTATGAATGTGAAAGCTGCACTAGGTTTCATGAACGAGGATTTGAACTGCATGAAGGTCTTAGAATATAAACTGTGGAGGCGAGAAGGCCCAAACTGAAATTAGCCTTTTAAAGTGTTTTAGATATTTGCACAGGAATGGAATACAGAGGAGTTTTATAGGAACTCAGAGGTGACCACAGTAGCGAGTGGAATTGTTGAAGTTTAATTTGCTGACAATGTAAGAAAGATTATGTTTATTTATTTCAGGGAGTTTCAGTTGAGTACATGGCTTTACAGATATGTAGTTTTAACTCTAAAATAAGGACATGTCACTGTTGTTGCTTAATGTGTGAGGTTTAAGTACCTTGATTCTGATACGGTTTAAAGACAAGTTTTAAAATATGTGAAAGGGAAAGAAGCAAAATAGTATTGTTTGAGGTCCTACGACCAGCCAGGCGTCACACCAAAAGCGTCATGTGTTCTAGCACAGCTGGTGGATGCAGGCGCTCCCGTACTCGTTTACACATGCTCAGAACTGAGGTTCGGAGTCACACAGCAAGCAAGCTGCAGAGCAAGACTGCCACTCAGATCTATCCCTAAGTCCCTATCCCCCTTCCGCTGCCACCCAGAATTTTTTCTGTTAATTCACAAAGGAAACAAAGATTATTGAATCAATTTCTAAATGAGAGTTTACACATATTTCAGCAAGAATCAGCAAGGACCCATACGCAGGATTTAAGAATAATTATATAAATGACATTCTTGGGCTTTGGAAACCATCCCCCTAAATGCACGTTCTCCTGGCTCATGTTTAGCCCCAGGACGGCCTTTAATATACTAAGTCCTTGAAGTCAGTGTTTATTCTGCTCTTTATACAGAACAGGTTGCACAAAGGAGGACTCAGTCAGGACTTGGGTAAGGACAATCACACGGGTGAACCAGACTCAGCTCCTCTCCTTCTTTGGAAATGGAACCCCCACTCCCGCTCACCCCAGGCAGAGTTGGGAGCCCCTCATGCTCTGGGCACTCTTCTGCGAGCACTTGTCACACTTGTCACCTTGCGTTTACTTAGTTGTCTGTTTCCTCCTGTTCTGAGGGCAGGGAAGAGAATTTTAATTTCATTTTCTATTTGTTGCTAGCATATAGAAATATTAATTTATCTTATATTTATCTTGTGCCTGTAACTTTCCTAAATTCACTTATTCTAGTGGCTTTTTTGACTATTATATTATCTGTGAATGAGGACAGTTTCATTTATTCCTTTCCGATTTCTGTACCCCCCCCATCCCCCCTCCCCTGTGCCTTATTGCCCTGGATGGGACCCACAGTGCGGTGTTAAATAGAAATGGTGACTGTGATTCTTGCCTGATTCCCAGTCTTGAAAGGAAAGGGTTCAGTCTTTCACCGTCAAGTAGGATATTAGCTCAAAGTTATCCCCTGAGAAGGTTCCCTTCTATTTTGCTGAGAGTTTTTAACCAAAAATAGGTATTAAAATTTATCAAATGTTGCTTCTGCATCTACGGAGATAATCATATTGTTTTTCTCCTATAGTCTGTTAATATGCTGAATTACTCGATTGACTTCAGAACAGAATGTTAAGCTGACCTTTCTTTTTGGGGATGAATCCCGCTTGTTTATGGTGTAATATCCTTTTTATATATTGCTGGATTCTATTTGGTAATGTCTTGGTCAAGACTTTGCATCTATATTCATGAGAGGTATTGGTTTCTAGTGGGTTTTTTGTTGTCGTTTTCTTTTTTCTCTTTTAACTGTTTTTTAAATAATGTTTTCATTTGGTTTGGTTCAGGATAATGCTGTCTTTAAAAAAAAAAATTGGAAATTATTCCCTCCACCTGTTTTCTCAAAGAGTCTGTGTAGGATTGATATTATCTGTTCATTAAACGTTTGATAGAATTCACCATCTGAGGTTTTTCATTGTAAGTTCAGATTTTTAAATAGATATTGGACCATTCAAATCCTTTTTTGTCTATCAATTTTTGTAATTTATAACTTTCAAGGAATTTCTGTATTCATTTAAGATGTCAAGTTCATTGGCATAGGCCCATAAATTCCCTTATTATCCTTTTAATGACTGTAAGATCTGTAGTCACGCTCCCTTTCACTCCTGATATTGGCAATTTGCATCTTCTTTTTTCTTGATTAGTTATTTATCAATTTTATTTATCTTTTTTAAAGAACAGCTTTGTTTATTGATTTCTTTATTATTTTCCATTATTATATTTCACTGAATTCTATTCATTATTTCTTCCTTCTTCTTACTTTGGGTTAGTTTACTCTTATTTTCCTAGTTACCTAGATCATGGATTTTTTGACCTTCCTACTTTTCTAATATATACATTTAAAGCTACAATTTTCCCTCCAAACACTGAATTAGATTCATCCCACAAATTTTGGGTTGTCGTGTTTGCATTATCATTTGATTCAAATATTTTCTAAGTTCTCTTGCGATTTCTTCTTCAGCCCATGAGTTATTGAGAAGTATGTTGTTTAATTTCTAGACACATAACATTTTCCAATTATCTTCTTGTTAGTGATTTTTAATTTATTTCTGTGGTCATCAGAAAACACATTTTGAATTATTTCAATATTTTAAAATTTACTGAGACTTGTTTTATGGCCAAGCATATGGTCTACCTAGGTGAATGTTCTATGGACACTTAAAAATAATGTGTATTCTATCATCGTTAGATGGGGTGTTCTATAGATGTTAATTAGGTTGATGGGGTAGCACATGTCTTCTATATCCTTACTAACTTTTTGTTTCTTCTCTCAGTCATTTGAAATCTCTAACTGTAATTTTAGATTTGCCTATTTTTTCTTTCAGTTCCGTCAGTTTTTGCTCATCTTTTAAAGTTCTATTATTAGATGCACATACATTTAAGATTGTTATGTCTTCTTGAGTTTTCTCTTTTATTATTAATTGTCCCTCTGTATCTCTGATAATATTCTTTGTTTTGAAGTCTACCTTGCCTGATATTAGTACAGCCACTCCAGCTTATATATCATTAGTGTTTGCGTGGTACCTATACAGAACAAATGTTCTCCTTTTACTTTTAACCTGCGTCTTTATATTGCAATTTATATCTTGTAGACAGTGTCTAGTTGGATCTTACCTTTTATTTAGTCTGACAAAAATCACACCGAATGTATAATTACTAATATGGTTGTGTGTAAATCTATCATTTTGCTATTCATTTTCTTTTTTTTTTTTTTTCTCTGTTTCTTTACTTTTCTCTTTTCCTGCCTTTTGGATTAGTTGAATATTTATTAGTATTCTATTTTATGTCCTCTATTGGCTTCTGTACCAATTGATTTGTTTTTTAGTGGTTTCCCTGGGGTTTACAATATATGTATTAAATACATCATAGCCTACCTTCATATATTGTTATATCACTTTATGTGTAAAAAGTCAAAAGCTTACAACAGTGAACTTTCAATTCTTCCTCGATCATTTGTACTATGTGCATTTTATTTCTACATTTGTAATAAATACCAAAATATGTTATTTTTTGCTACAAACAGCTGATTTTATTTTAAATTTAAAAAAATGAGAAAAAGTTTTATATATTTACCTTGATGTGTATAATTTCTTATATTTTTCATTCCTTTGTATAGATCTCAGTTTCCATCTGGAATCATTTTCCTTCAGCCTGAGGAAAATTTTAAATATTTATTTTAATGCAGATCTTCTGGCAATGAATGAGCTCTCTCAGCTTGTTGGTCTGAAATTTTTTTATCTTAACTTTATTTTTGTGGGGTATTTTCACTAGATGTAGGATTGTTGGTTGGCAGCTTTATTCTTTCAGCATATTATACCAACAAATTTAAAAATCTGGAGGAAATGGATAAATTTCTGGACACACACAAACTACCAAAACTGAGCCAAGACGATGTAGAAAAACTGAATAGACCAATAACAACAAAAGAGATTGAAGCTGTTATCAGAAGGCTCCCAACAAAGAAAAGCCCAGGACCAGATGGATTCACAGCAGAATTTTACCAAACATTCAAAGAGGAATTGACACCAATTCTCTACAAACTACTCCAAAAGATTGAAACAGAGGCAATTCTCCCAAACTCATTCTATGAAGCAAACATTACCCTGATACCAAAACCAGTTAAAGATACAACTAAAAAAGAAAACTACAGGCCAATATCCTTGATGAATATAGATTCAAAAATCCTCAATAAAATACTAGCTAACGGAATACAGCAACACATACGTAAAATTATACACCATGATCAAGTGGGATTCATCCCAGGGATGCAAGGTTGTTTCAACATATGCAAATCAGAAATGTGATACACCATATCAATAAAATCAAGCACAAGGACCATATGATGATCTCTATAGATGCTGAAAAAGCATTTGATAAAATTCAACACTCGTTCATGATAAAGACTCTCTATAAGTTAGGTATAGATGGAAAGTACCTCAACACAATTAAAGCCATATAATTGGATATGGATAAGTGGATAAACCTACTGCCAATATCATCCTGAATGGAGAAAAGTTGAAAGCTTTGCCTTTAAGAACAGGAACTAGACAAGGATGCCCACTCTCAGCATATTAAAGCTGTTGTTCTATTGTTTTCTTTCTTACATTGTTTCTAATGAGAAGTCAGCAGTTACCTTATCTTTGTTTATATGACATGTGCCTTTTCCATTGACTGCTCTTTAAGAATTCAACTTCACCACTGGTCTCCAGCAAATTGATTATGATATGCCTTGGCATAATCTTCTATATGTTTCACTTGGCATTTGCTGAGCTTCATGGATTTGTAGACTTTATCATTTTTATCAAATCTGGAAAATTTTCACCCACTAGTCTTGAAATATTTTCACCCACTGTTCTTCAAATATTTGTTCTCACTACACCCCATCTCTATCCTCACCATCAACTTCCTTTATTCACAAAAGCTCCTTTATTTGTGAAAAAAGGAAATTGATGGTGACTCAATTTATATGAATTTACAGAGCCCTTGATATTTTCACACAGGTCATGAAAGCTCTGTTTATTTTATTTGCAGACTTCTTTCTCTCTGAGCTTTACTTTGGAGAGTATCAATAAGTGTATGACTTCAAGTTTGCTAATCTTTTCTGTATGCCTTCAAGTATATTAATCTTGTCTTCTGCAGTGTCTAATTTGCTGTTAATCTCATCCAGTGTGTTTTCTATCTCATATATTTTTCTTTAAAAGTTCTATTTGATTCTGTTTTAAATATCTTCCCTTTCTGTCCTCACTCTATTTATGTTTTCTTTTAAATTCTTGAGATTATTTATAGTATTTATTTTAAAGCCTTTGTTAGCTATTCCATTAATTATTATTTCTGGTTCTCGTTCTATTGACTGATTTTCCTCCTAGTTCTGGAACCCAATTTTTCTGCTTATTCATGTGTCCATAATGCTTATAAATGGAATGCTTGGCATTATAAATGTTACTTTGCAAAGTGTCTGGATTGTGTTGTCTTCCTTTAAAGAGTGTTGAGTTTCATTTTAGCAGTCAGTTAAATTAGTTGAAGATGGGTTAGATTCTTTTGAGGCTTGTTTAAAGCTTCCTCAGGGCTGATATTGCATGACATTTACCCTATGATTAGTTTAGCTCCATGAGTAAGATGTGACTCTTTGGGGGTCTTTTTCCTCTGGGTGCTCAACAACGTCTCCACACTCTGGCTGGTTGAAACCTAAACACACCTCTCAGGTCCATTTTAGCTCTAGGAATTGTTCAGCTTACAACCCCCCTGTAGTTATTCTTTCCTCAGTAGCTGTTCTTTTGCTGGCCTTGTGAAATTTCACCTTAAGGAAGAATAGCTACCTCAAGCAGACCCCTATGAAGGCTTCTAGAGTTCTTTTCTGTGTTTCTCTCTCTCTATCTCCATAATTCTGCCCTCTCAATTCTAGCCACTTGGGCCTCCCCAAATTCTGATCTCTGTCTCCTCACATTGGTGAAACTGCTGTGTTGTTTGGTTTTCCACTTCTTGCACTGCAGTCTAGAATGGGCCTGCAGAAGGAGTGCTGGGGCACTTATAGGGCTCTACTCATTTGTTTCTCATCACTCAGGGATGCTGCACTGACTACCGTCAAATGTCTGAAAACAGTAGTTTAATACGTTTTGCAAAGTTTTCTAGTTGTTTACAGTGGGAGATCAAGTCTGATACCAGTTACTCTGCTATGACTGCAGGTGGAAGTCTCAACAGTGTATTTTTTATTTCTATATCTCAAGCACCCAATAGGCATGGAAGTGAGGTTGTTGAATGAATAAATGAATGTGTAAATGAATGGACAATCTTGGCAGGCAAAGGGAAAACACCCATAAAATTTAACACACTTTTTCATAATGGATTTAAGGTTAACAATTTACAGTTAGTTTATTTCAATTCTCCCTACCCCACACACAGTTCAATGGAATTGATACCAGATAATCTATAAATGAATATGGAAGGTTGGAAAAAAGAAAACCTAGGCATAGAATTAGTACCCCTCTTCCTGATCACCCACCACTAATCCCAAAACAGAAGATTACAACAGCCTTGGCAATCTTCCACAGGTTAGATAAAGTTGGCAATCAGTCAAAGTTCAATGACTCCACTTGGCCATGATTTAGCTGAACCAAGCCTTATTTTTCAGTTTCTTTGTTTGTTCTTACGGGTAATCTTCAGGGTCAGGTTAACGAATCTTGAAATATTTGATGCAGGGAGCTATGAACCATACCATGTGATTTTGACTCAGCCCTCTTAAAATATCTCCACTAACCAAACCTTAAAAAATATTATCTACTCTTATTCTTTATGAAATATACAAACAGGTGCAAAGAGGTTGTTCCACAGAATTTCCTTGCCACAACTCCTATACCTCCACTTAACTTGGAGTATATGAAACATCTTTCCAATAAGAGCTAACATTTATGAAATGCTAAGTGTCAAACACAATTCTAAGTGTTTCACATACAATTACATTTAATGCTCACATAACCCTATTAGGTAAATACTATTACTTTTTATTCTACATATGAAAAAACCAAAACTTAAATACTTGTATAACTTACCCACGATCACTCAGGTGTTAAGTGGAAGAGCAGGAATTGGGCCCCAGGTCAAAACCTGTACTCCGAATTAATACACTGTGCTTCCTCTTCCTCAAGAAGTTCCAGATGTAGGAAACTGTTCCAGAGATAGAGTGGAAGTCTGAGCATACTTCCTTGAGCATACTTGCAAAGAGGACATACACTCGTGAGTAGTCTAATTAAATGCTAACCATTCACAGACATATATAATTTAGTATGACAACTTGGAAATTTTGTGAGATCTTAACTAAAATGATTAAATATATCATTATTCTAATTGCTAATATGTTATTAACAACCACTAATTCTTATCTGTAGCTAAATAGACAGTTAAGTACATCTTATGAATGCATATTTATGAGAACAAGGAAAAAGAAATATCAGCATTATTCACTTAAGGAGAATTTGTTTTGTTAGGCTTCATTGGTGACAGATATAAAAATTATCCCAAATCATGGAACTCAACTTAATAATTCCAATAGTAGGTGTTTAGTGGAAATTGAAGAGTTATCATAGGAATTTTTCAAAGGGAGCCTGACCCCTATACCAGTAGTGATACAGCTGGCAATATATATAATAAAAGAAAAAAATCAGAGAGTCAGTAGTCATAATAGAAGACAGTTTTTTGAGTCAAACAGACATGAAATGCTTTAATATGAATAGACCTCAGTGCCTGGTACATAGAAGGAACTAAATAAAGGCTCATTCTCATTATTTTATTATTATTTATAAACCTGTACAAATCATTTCTATCTAATTTCCTGAAGGAATTTTTCCTTTTCTTTTCTGATTTCTTGGCTTTATGTCTAGATTTTGAGCCCATACAGAAAAGGACCTAAGGTACTATAACTTTGTGCTGTTTCGGGTGGTAATCAAACAACCACCACCACAAAATGACAAAAACTACAAAATCATCTTTCCCTCATAGGATAATCAGACACTTGTTTCTTCACCCAGATTACTAAGGAAATCCCCTCTCAAAAAACGGGCACCCTATTTGGTGGTGTCCATGAAGCCTCGCAGACACATCTGCCAAGAGTGCTGGTTAAGGACTACCGTATGGCGAGGCACATTTCTTCACCCAGGATGGTTTATGTTGACATAGGAACTATACCAGAGCAGATGTGTCTTCATCTGAGTACTCACTGAGCTAACTTCCTCTATAACCAGGATGACCATACGTCCCAGTTTTCCCAGGACTATTCCAGTTTATGCCTGTTGTCCCAGCATAATTACTAACAGCATCCCCTTTGATTCCCCAAAATGTTAACGGTTTGAATAATCAATTACATGGTCACTCGATCTATAATTACCCTTGACCAACTATATTCTGCAACTCATTTGGTAGCTGTCATAAAGTAACATTGTGCTATTGTTACTCTTAAAGCTCATCAAGGGTTAAGAGCTATATTAACATCTGGAATGTGGGAAACAAGACCTGGTGAAACAAATTACTTTTATGCCAAGTTCATTTTGAATTTTGAGAAAACACATTGCAAGTTAATTAGAAAATGAAAGAAGATAAGTAGATCTCAACAGTACTGCCAAACAGAATGTTTGTATGATGAAGACATACATATGGGATTGTTAAATCAGAAAGTTAATAGTTGCAAAATTTTCTGCCCACTAGCAATTCATGGCTTTTAATGTGGCTACTGTATGGTAATTTTCAAAGGCTGAGGGTGCAGGTGGGTGGTAGTCGGTGTGTGGAGAAATTGAAATCTAAACAGGGAAAGATACGATTTATAGTCAGAAAAGTCATACTCAGTAGAGAATTATATATAATTTTACATTTGGAAAACTAAAATGCCTATCGTTTCAATAGACCAAGGTAAGTAAAGTTTGACAAAACCTCTGTGGGCAGGATATACAGAGAATTGCAAATGTATCAGAATCTTGAGGAAGATGAGGGACACAAGGCTTCTTTTTAAGGTAAAATAAATTATTCAGCCAAAAGAGTGTATAAAACCTGTAAGAATATTTTTTTAAAAAATAAATAAAAGATTTTCTCACTAACCAGCTTAAGAAATAAAAGTGGCCTTCTGGTGCCCCTCCGCAGTGTTGTTTTCTACCCCCTACAACCTTCAAGAAGTGACCTCAATGCTAAAATTCTTTTAATCTTCGCCTTGCAGTTTGTCATCCAGGTATACACCCCCAAGCAATGTGGTGTTATGTTTTGCCTGATTTCAAACTTTTCGTAAAAAGAAATCATAATATACACATTCTATGATTTGCTTCTGTTGCTAAAAAAAATATGTTTTTGAGATTCATCCCTGTTAATACTTTAGCTTTAATTTTTATCGGTGTGTAGCACTCCATCATAAGAATGTATTAAAATTGGTCAAATCTATTGTTGATAAAATTTTGGGTGGTTGGGGGGCTTTTTGATTATGAATAATGCTTCTATGATCCTTCTTATAAATTTCCACTGGGCATTGGGCATGAGCACAAGAGTTTCTCTAGGGCATAGATCTAGGGATGTAATTCCTGGTTATAGGTTATGTGCATGTGCAACTTTACTAAGAAACGCCAAACTCTTGGTCACAGTGGCTAAGCCGACAAGTCCAACAGACGCAGGTGCTGTTTCATGTTCTTTTCAATAACTGGTATTTGTAGAGTTCTACGTTTTTTCCTATCTGGTACATGTAAAATTATATTGTGGTTTTAATTTTGCACTTCCTTGATTACTAACGAAATTAGGCTTTTTTTATTTTTTGTATTAATTGTTTACCTTCTGTGAGATATCCATTCATGGTTTTTCCCATGTTTCTTTAGTTTCCTTAGACACATTTCTTTCTTATCGATTTGTCAGAGGTTTCTCATACATTCTGGATACTATTCATTTGCCAGTTATATGTATTGGAAATATTTTCTCCCACTTTGTGACACAATTGTCACTTTCTTTATGGTGTCTTTTGATAAATATAAATTCTTAATTTTAAGGAAGTTTAATTTATCAATATTTTCCTTTTTGACTATGAGTTTTTAAATTAAGAAATCCTTCACTACACTGAGGTCATGAAGGCATTCTCCCACCTGGTATTCTAACCATATAGGATTTGTCTTTCACATGTAAGTATTTAATCCAAGTGAAATCGATTTTTCTGTATGGCTGAAGTATAGTTCTAATTTCATTTTTCTCAATATGGTTATCTAATTGCTTCAGTAAGATTTGTTGAAAAGTTCATTCTTTACTCACTGATCTGCAATATTTTCTCTGTCATATTTGGACATTTCTGTGTCTGGGCGCACTATTATGATACAGTGGCCTATAAATGTATCCCTACGTTAATTCTATACTATTTTATAGCTTTACAATTAGACTTAACATCTGATGGAGCAAGTTCTTCAGGAGTGGCTTTTTTGAGGTTTTTGCTCTTCCATATAAATTTATTTATTTTTCCTTAGCTTCATTGGAGTATAGTTGACAAATAGAAATTGTATATATTTTTGTAAATACAATGGTATACAATGCCATGTTCTGATATATGTACACAAAGTAAAATAATTAAATCAAGCTAATTAAAACATCAATCACCACGTATTTTTCTTTCTTGTGTGTGTGGTAAGAACATTGAAGATCTACTCTCTAGCAATTTTCAGGTATACATTATCACTTATTGTAGTCATCATGCTGTATAATATAATCTCCAGAACTCATTCATTCTAACCAAAACTTCGTATGCTTTCCTCAACATCTCCCCATTCCGACACCAGGGGAGCCAGTGTTGGAACCTTCAGTCCAAGGCCAAAGACCTGAGATACTGGGAGGCCACTGGTGTTAAGTCCTGGAATGCAAAGGCCCAAGACCCTGGAGTTCTGATGCCTGGGGGCAGGAGGAAATGGATTTCCCAGCTCCAGAAGAGAGCAAATTCACCCTTATTTCACCTTTTCATTCTATTTGGGTCCTCAACAGATTGGCTGATGCCCACCCACATTGGTGAAAGCAAATCTCCACTCAGCGTACTGATTCAAATGGTAATCTCTTTCAGAAACACCCTCACAGATATGCCCCAAAATAATGTTTTATCATCTGTCTGGTTATTCCTTAACCCAATCAAGTTTACACCTAAAATTAACCATCACACTTCTACACCTAATTTGTTGAGAGTTTTTACGGTGAAAGGATGTTGAATTTCGTCAAATGTTTTTTTCCTGCATTTATTTAAACAATGTTATAATTTTATACTTCATTCTGTTAATGTGATTATACATATTTATTGATTTATATATACTTATTGATTTGCTTATGTTCAACCACCCTTGCCCCAGAGATAAATCCCACTTGTTCATGGTGTGTGATCATGTTAATGTGCTGTTGGATTCAATTTGCTAGTATTTTGTTGAGGATTTTTGCATCTGTATTCATCAGAGATATTGGCCTGTAATTTTCTTTTTTTATAAGTATCCTTGGTTGGCTTGTGTGGCTTTCGCCTCTTAATGAGTTTGGAGGTGTTCCCTCCACTTCAATTTTTGAAAGACCTTGAGAAGGATTGACGTTAATTCTTCTTTAAGTGTTGGGTAGAATTCACCAGCGAAGTCATCAGGTCTTGGAAGATTTTTGCTGGGAGTTTTTAAGTTACTAGTTTCATCTCCTACCAGTCATTGTTCTGTTCAGATTTTTTTATTTCTTTATAATTCAGTCTTGGTAGGTTGTATGTTTCTAGGAATTTACCTATTTCTTCTGGCTTGTCCAATTTTCTTGGTCTATAATTATTCATATTAGTTTCTTATGATCCTTTGTATTTCTGTGGCAGCAATTGTAATGTCTCTTCTTTCTTTTATCATTTTATTTATTTGAGTCTTATCTCCTAAAGGTTTATAAATTTTGTTTATCTTTTTAAAAAAACAACTCTTAGTTTTATTAATCTTTTCTATCATTTTTCCAGGATCTATTTTATTTATAATTTGCTGATCTATATTACTTCCTTCCTTATACTGACTTTAGGCTTAGTTTGTTCTTTTTCTATTTCCTTGAGGTATAAATTTAGGTTGTTTATTTGAGATCTTTCTTCTTTCTTGATGTAGGCATTTGTTGCTATAAGCTTCCCTTTTAGCACTGCTTTTGCTGTATCCCGTAAGTTTTGGTATGTCATGTTTCAGTTTTTATTTGTCTCAAGATTTTTTAAAATTTTTATTTTAATTTCTTTTTGGACCCATTGCTTGTTCGGGAGTATGTTGTTTAACTTTTCACACATTTGTGAATTTTCCAATTTTTTCCCTTTTTTTAATTTCTATTGTGGTAATAAAAGGAAATTAATATTATTTTAATCTTCTTGAATTTGTTGAGCCTTGTTTTGTGTCCCAACATTGATCTATACTGGTTAATGTTCTGTGTGTACTTGGAAAAAAATGTGTATTCTGCTGCTATTGGAAGTAATGTTTTGTATATGTCTATTAGGTCCATATAGAATATGGTTTTGTTCAAGTTCACTATTTCATTATTGATTTTTTTTGCCAGGATGATCTATCCATTGTTGAAGGTGGGGTATTCAAGTCCCCTACTACTGTTGTTTAACTATCTGTTTTTCCCTTCAGTTCTGTTAATATTTGCTTTATATATTTAAGTGCTCCAACATTGGGTAAATATATATTTACAATTGTTATATTGTCCTGTTGAATTGATTCCTTTATCAACATATAATAATCTTCTTTATCTCATGGTACTTTTTGACTTGAAGTCCACTTTGGCTATTTTGTCTTAAAATCTGTAAGTATAGCCACTCCTGTTCCTTTTGTTTATTATTTGCATAAAATATCTTTCTTCATCCTTTATTTTTAGCCTATGTGTGTCCTAAAGGCAGCATATAGTTGGGCCTTCTATTTTTTAATCAATTCAGCTAGTCTATGTCTTTTGATTGGAGATATACATTTAAAGTAACTATTGAGAAGTAAGGACTTACTATACTCATTTTGTTAAATGTTTTCTGTTTTGTAGTTTCTTTATTTCATTCTTCCTGTCTTGCTGTCTTCTTTTGTAATTCAATGATTTTTAATATCATTTTGATTTCTTTCTCTTTATCTTCTGTGTACTACTGTTTTATTCTTTGTGCTTACCATGAGGATCACATAAAACTTCCTATAGTTATAACAATTTATTTTAAGCTGATAATAACATGATTTCAACTACATACAAAAACTCTCCATTTAAGCTTTTTCTTACCCCACATTATGTCACTGATGTCATAATTTATATCATCTTTTATATATCATGTATCTATTTCAAAAATATTGTGGCTCTAGTTATTATTAATACTTTTGTCTTTTAACTTTTTAAACTAGAGTTTACTAAAGTGATTTATACCACTACTATAGTACTAGAGTATTCTGAATTTTATTATATTCTTAACTATAGAGTTTTGTACTTTCATATGTTTTCATGTCATTAGTAAGCATCCTTTCATTTTAACTTGAATAGTTCCCTTTGACATTTCTTGTAAGGCAGGTCTAAGCTTTCGTTTTGGAACATTCTCACCTCCCCTACATTTATAAAGGGCAGATTTTCCAGATATATTCTTGGCTGGCAGTTTTTTCTTTTAGCACTTTGAATATATCATCTCCCTCTCCTGGCCTGCAGGATTTCTGCTAAGAAATTTGCTCACAATTTATGAGGTTCTCTTATATGTGATGAATTGCTTTTGTCTTTCTACTTTCAAAATTCTTTGTCTTTGATTTACAATTTGATTATAATGTAGTTTGGTGAACACTGCTTTAAATTTAAGCTAGTTGGGTTTATTTGGTCTTCATGGATCTGCATATTCATTTCCATATCCAGATTTGGGAAGTTTTCTGTCATATTTCTTTAAGTTTCCTGCTCCTTTCCCTTTCTCTGCTCCTTCTGAGACTTCCATAATGTGTATATTAGTTGGCTTGATGGTATCCTATTATTCCTGTAGGCTTCTTCACTCTGTTTTCTTTTTTTCTTTTTGTTCCTCTGACTGAGTAATCTCAATGATCTGTCTTCGGTCTCACTCATTCTTCCTTCTGCTTGATCAAGTCTGCTGTTGAAGCTCTCTATAAAATTTTTCAGTTCATTCATTGTGTTGTTTAGCTTCAGAATTTCTGTTTGGTTCTTTTCTATAGTTTTTATCTCTTTGTTGAACCTCTCATTTTGTTCATGTATAGTTTTTCTTATTTTTTTTTTAGTTGTTTATCTCTTGCAGCTCACTGAGTGTGTTTAAGATTATTAATTTGAATTCTTTGTCAGGCATTTTGTAAACCTTCATTTCTTTAGGGTTCATTACTCATGCTTTATTTTGCTCCTTTGTTAGTGTCATAGTTCCCTGATTATTCATGATCCTTTTGGCCATATCTTGATGTTTGCACAGTTACAGAAGTAGGTATCTATTTCATTCTTTACAAACTGGCTTCAGCAGGGAAAATTCCTCACCAGTCAGCTGGTCCAGAGTTTCTGGGTTGGCCATCTGATGAGGTTCACAAGAAGGATTACTGTTGAAGTCCCTNAAGTGCTCCAACATTGGGTAAATATATATTTACAATTGTTATATTGTCCTGTTGAATTGATCCCTTTATCAACATATAATAATCTTCTTTATCTCATGGTAGTTTTTGACTTCAAGTCCACTTTGGCTATTTTGTCTTAAAATCTGTAAGTATAGCCACTCCTGTTCCTTTTGTTTATTATTTGCATAAAATATCTTTCTTCATCCTTTATTTTTAGCCTATGTGTGTCCTAAAGGCAGCATATAGTTGGGCCTTCTATTTTTAATCAATTCAGCTAGTCTATGTCTTTTGATTGGAGATATACATTTAAAGTAACTATTGAGAAGTAAGGACTTACTATACTCATTTTGTTAAATGTTTTCTGTTTTGTAGTTTCTTTATTTCATTCTTCCTGTCTTGCTGTCTTCTTTTGTAATTCAATGATTTTTTAATATCATTTTCATTTCTTTCTCTTTATCTTCTGTGTACTACTGTTTTATTCTTTGTGCTTACCATGAGGATC
>NW_007743614.1:29139-29620 GCF_000696425.1 Galeopterus variegatus | reverse complement strand
TATCAGATCACTAAAATTTTTTCCATATCAGAAAAAGGGCTGTTTGCTTTCTTTCTTCTCACTTTTGTATTCACTGGAGTAGCATAGTCAAGGTCCTTCAAGAACCGTGGCTTTGCATTCAGATCTTGTCTACTGTTTGTCCTAAGAGACCTAGCTTCAGCCTGTCTTGGCTTTCTACATGTCTTCCTCACTAAGTTTAAGCATTTCTAGCTTTTTCTTAAAAGTGAAATATGTGTGACTCTTTCATTGAAACAGTTCGAGTCTATCGTATGATTATCATTGGCCTGTGTCCAATAATGGTGTGTCTCAGGGAATAGGAAAGTCCCCAAAAGGGAGGGGGGGAGTGATGGAGAAATGACTAGCCAATGGGGTAGTCAAAACACAAATGACATTTATCAATAAATTTTTTCCATCTTGGGCAAGTACGGTTCATAGCACCCCAAGACCATTACCAGAGTAACACCAAAGATCAGTAATCGCA
>NW_007743614.1:27685-28118 GCF_000696425.1 Galeopterus variegatus | reverse complement strand
GAACCGATATTGGTAAAAGTAGAATAGTAGAAAATGACCAAAAGGTATAGGGAAAAAAAGTAATATCAGTATCTTTTAAAGAATTACAAAACTAACAAGCCTCTAGTGAGTCCATACCACTGCCTCAAATAAACGTACACACAAAATCTGAATGAGATTGTTATAAAGAAATAGCAAATGAGAAGCTGCATATATTTATAGAAGACGATATTGTGATTAACTATGCCAATATATTAGGAAGGTTAAGAAATATGGGCAAATTCCTATAAGACAATTGACTGTAAAAGATATTAAAACTCTAGAACGTCATAAATGTGAAATACTACTCATGATAAAATTGAATAGCAGACAAAAAACGTTTCTCAAGAAATGCCCCAAAATGCTTCAACAGTGTAGTAAGCCAAATACACACAATACAAATAATATCTACAAA
>NW_007743614.1:25319-25748 GCF_000696425.1 Galeopterus variegatus | reverse complement strand
AGAAAATGTGATACTGTTTTTAATTAAAGCTCAATTGAAGGAAGACAATAACACATTTGGAAAACTATGAGATATTAAAGTGTAAAAAGTATGAAAGATTGAAGAAAGTGAAAAAACATATATGGAAGAAAAGAGAAGTAGTGTCAGTAAATAAGAATGAAAGAAAATACACATACATTACAACAGATAAAATATTAGAAAGATAAATCTAAAAGAACATTAAAGTGTCTGTAAAAAATAATAGAGTGTGGAATGCAAATATAAAAAAGTCTTTATTCCTTCCTCTCATTCTCAAGGCTTCGTGCTGAAGAATACTTTCTAAAGGCTGTTGGCTTCAATGAGCAAGTGAAAATCACAGAAATACTGGGTTGGATGGACCTTGAAAGAATAATATTAAGTGAAACGAGTCAGGCAGTGAAAAAGAAATAC
>NW_007743614.1:22538-23212 GCF_000696425.1 Galeopterus variegatus | reverse complement strand
GTTAAACATTTCCTATATAATATGTGATGCAAAATAAATAATATGAAAATGATATATTTATCTACAACACAGTTAAATAAATAGAATATTGTAAATATATTTGAGCAGCTACAACTATGACATTTTTAAAAATTAATATATTTGACTATTTTCTTCAGAGTAAAAACTCCTGTGGTTTATATTTGCATTTAATGCCTTTGCAGGTTTTGATTTAAAAATATATAATATTTGGGTTTTCATGTATTTTCACATTGTATGGATGGCATTATATTATGTATACTCTTCAGAAACATATATTTATCTAAAAAATAATATTTGCTTGAAACTTAATTGAATATGCATATGTTGGGGGGAGGGTTTAATACCAAGAAATAGATACTATATGAGATGATCAAATCAGGATAATTAGTGTACTCACGATTACAAAATGTGGTCATTCTTCATGCCCCTTTACTAATTTCTCACTAGCTACCCTCCCTGACACTCCTTTGCAAGTCTAGGAACCTCTGTCCTGTTATGTCCTTTAGAAAGTTCAATGAATTACTGTGATTGATGTTTCTTTCTTTCTTCTGCTACCAATTATGAGTGAGGATGTGCAGTATTTTTCTTTCTGTACCTGGAGAATTTCACTTAACATAATTTCCTCTAAGTTCATCCATGTTGCTGTGAAAGGA
>NW_007743614.1:19746-20595 GCF_000696425.1 Galeopterus variegatus | reverse complement strand
TGAACTTACTTTCTCCACTAAAGTCTTGAACTCCTCAAAGTTATCTATAGGGTTGGAATCACTTCTTACAAACTCCCATTACTGTTGCTATTTTGAATTCTTCCCGTGAATTATGAATCTTTCTTCAGTTTCTCTATTTACTAATATTAACTTTTGCATTCTATGATGTTGCAGAGCAGATGGTGGGGAGGGGTTGAGGTGAAGCAGGAAGGAAATAGGGTGGGAGAAGGAGAAAGGGGGGATGAGGTTGAGGCCCATGGCACACCTGTCATTCCTGCAGGGGAAACCAGGGTGCATCAAGTGATGACTTGGTCACTGTTGGGCTGGTTTCAGGAGTCAGGATGATGTGGTTGAAGCCCTNATCTTGGCTGCCATTGCTTTTTAATAGTGGGAATGATTTATTTGTGGGAGAGAGTGACTCTAGGGACTGTCACTTCCACCATCTTAACTGGAACATGAATGTTCTTAATGGCATCTAGAATGGTAAATTCTTTCCAGAAGTTTTCCAACTTACTTGGTCCAGAGCCATCAGAGGAGTAACTACTGGCAACAGCTATAACCTTACAAAATGTATTTCTTAAATAATAAGTCAAAACTACTTTTTGATCCATTGGCTGCAGAAAGAGTGTTGTGTTAGCAGACACAGAAACAGCATTAATCTTGTATGTCTTTACTAGAACTTTTAGGCATTGTCAATGAGCACAAATGTTTTGAAATAAATTTTTATTCCTGAGCAGCAGGACCCAACAGTGAGTTTAAAATATTCAGCACTCACTGCTTCAGCATATATTTTTAATTTGTGGGAACAGCTTATTTCTTTGAGCCTCACGAATCAACTTCTGCTGGCTT
>NW_007743614.1:17273-17782 GCF_000696425.1 Galeopterus variegatus | reverse complement strand
TTTTTTTATAGCAGAGTAGAATTCCATTGTGCAGATATACCATATTTTCAGTATCCACTCATCTGATGATGGGTGTTTAGGCTGGTTCCAACTCTTGGCTGTAGTAAATAGTGCTGCAATAAATATTGGAGTACAGACATCCGTTTGGCATGATGATTTCTCCTCCTCTGGGTATATTCCCAGCAGTGAAATTGCTGTTTCATATGGTAGATCTACCTGTAATTGTTTCAGGAACTTCCAAACCATTTTGAAGTTACTCCAACAGTGTAGGATAGCTTTGTTTTCCCTGCAATCTCGTCAACATTTATCATTCTCAGTCTTTTGGATATTAGAAATCTGACAGGAATGACATGGTATCTCAAAGTGGTTTTGATTTCCATTATCTGAATGCTGCATAATGGTGAGCATTTTTTCACGTGTTTGTTGAGCATTTGTACATCTTCCTTTGAGAAATGCCTATTCAACTCTTTTGCCTATTTTTTGATTGTGTTACTCTTTTTTTTTTTTTT
>NW_007743614.1:10819-11710 GCF_000696425.1 Galeopterus variegatus | reverse complement strand
TCTGTAGGTTGTTGTTTCACTCTGTTGATTGTATCCTTTGCTGTGCAAAAGCTTTTGAGTTTGATATAGTCTCATTTATTCTATTTTATTTTTATTTTTATTTTTTTAACTTTTTTGCTGCTTGTGCTTTTGGCCTCATGTTCATAAAGTCTGTGCACAGACCTAGTTCGTGAAGTGTTTCACCTATATTTTCCCTTACTAATGTTACAGCTCCGGTTTTATACTTGTCTTTAATCCATGTTGAGTTGACTTTAGTGTATGGTGAGAGATGCATATCTAGCTTCATTCTTTTGCATATGGATCTGCAATTTTCCCAGCACCAACTGTTGAAGCAGCAGTCTTTTCCCCAATGTAGATTTTGCTTTCTTTGCCCAATATCAGATGGCTGTAAGACTGAAGGGTGATTTCTGGGTTCTCACTTCTGCTCCACTGGATGAGTGTCTGTTTATATGCCAGTACCATGCTGTTTATTGTTACAATATCTTTGTAATATCATTTGAAGTCGGGTAGTATTATGTTTCCAGCTTTATTTTTTGTTTTTACTCACGATTGCTTTGGCTCTTTGGGGTCTTTTGTTGTTCCACATGAAAGGTAAGTCTGTTTTTTCCATTTCTGCAAAGAATGTNCAAAAGGATTCCCCTGGTGGATGTATGAGGTTATTAATTGACAGTGCAGAGTCACTGTTTGCATGTGTATGTTTTCCCAAGTTGAAGTACATTATAAAGTAAACTTCAGGATCTAGAAAATAATAAAAGTTACCTTTCACTCAGTGATAAAAACACCACAACTTTTGATAAAATATGACCACTGAGCAGCACCCAGAGGATACCATCCCTTTTTCTCCAGATGCCATTCTGTCTCCTGCTTTTACAGTGTGTTTTAACTTCTTTC
>NW_007743614.1:8210-8712 GCF_000696425.1 Galeopterus variegatus | reverse complement strand
TTTTTTTTGTTGTTGTGCTATTGGGTCTCATTCATAAAGTCATTGTCCGGTCCTGCTTCCTGAGGTATTTCCCCTGTTTTCTTTCAAGAGTTGTATACTTTCAGATCTTATATTTGAGTCTCTAATACCTTTCGAGTTGATCTGGGTACATGGCTACAGGTACAGGTATAGTTTCATTTTTCTACATATAAACGTCCAATTAACTCAGCACCATTTATTGTAGAGATAGCCTTTTCCCTCATGTATGATCTTGTTGCCTTTGTCATAGAATGGTTGGCTGTAAATATGTGATTGACATTCTGTTCTGCTGGATCACGTGTCTGTTTTCATGACTGTACCATGTTGTTTTGATTACTATAGCTTTGTAGTATTATTTGAAGTCAGGTAGTGTAATGCCTCCTGCTTTCTTTTTTTTCCCCTCCCCCTCAGGATTTCATCGGGTATTCGAGGACTTTCATTTTCCCACATGAATGTGAGGATTGGCTTTTCTATTTCTGTGAGG
>NW_007743614.1:5730-6112 GCF_000696425.1 Galeopterus variegatus | reverse complement strand
TCCAGGCTCATCCATGTTGCTGAAAATGGGAGAATTTCAATTTTTATTATGTCAGAGTAGTATTCCATGGTGTATATATAACACTGTTTCTTATCCAATCATCCATCAATAGTCATTTAGGTTTGTTCCATAACTTGGCTCTTGTAAACAGAGCTATAAATCCAGTATGCTGACGTTGTGATTACCTGTCAGAACTGTCCAGTCCTCATGGGATAACAGCCACTTAAGCTTTCCCAAGAGATGGGACATGTGTGCAGAGGTGACGATGAACATGGGAGTGCAGGTATCACTTTGACATGATGGTTACCCTTCCTCTGAGTATAATCACAGAAGAGGGATTGCTGGATTGTATGGAAGATCTATCTGTAGTTGTTTGAGAAAC
>NW_007743614.1:3482-3791 GCF_000696425.1 Galeopterus variegatus | reverse complement strand
TTTTTTTTTTTTCATGACAATTGTAAATGGGCTTACTTTATTTCTTTTTATGTCAATTCATTATTTGTGTATATAAATGCAGCTGAGGTAGGGACATTTATTTTGCATCCTGCAATGTTACAGAAGTTATTAACCAGCTATTTGAGTTTTTTAATAGAGTTCTTGGGTTTTTCTATGTATAGTATCATATCATCTGCAAATAGGAACAGTTTGAATTCATCTTTTTCAAACTGGATTCCCTTTATTTATTTCTCTTGCCTGATTGCTGTCACTAGTACTTCCACTACTGTATTAAATAGAAGTGGTGAG
>NW_007743614.1:0-240 GCF_000696425.1 Galeopterus variegatus | reverse complement strand
TAGTATTTTTTCACTGACATTTGGTCATTTGGTAGAAAGTTTACTTCTTCTATTAAACTAAGGTTGGCTGTACAGTGGCCCTTGTAGCTACTGTGGTGGTGAATTTTCTTTGCTTGGCAGTAGTTTTGGTGGTGGTAGTGTTAAACCAACTTGGGTTCTGTTCCAGAATCTGTGTTCACAGAATGAGACCCCAGCACTACACAGTTCTGCTGGTCACACCTCTGCCATTCTGACCCTGTG
>NW_007743613.1:0-18537 GCF_000696425.1 Galeopterus variegatus | reverse complement strand
AAAAAAAAAAAAAAACGAAAACATAAACAAATGTAAACATTGAAGGTATTAGTCAGGGCAGGCTAATTGATACAGCAGACAACCCCAGAACTCAGTTATACATGCGATAAAAGTCTGTTGCTCTCTCATGTCAGAGTTCAAGTGCAACATCTGGGTGCAGAGGAATGAAATGGCCCATGAGGAGAGGATCCTCTATCTCAGTGCAGCTCCGTGGCCCCTTGGGCTCATCTGCAGCAGCCACCTCACACCTCTGGCCTCATGAAAATTAGTGGCTCAGGAAAGGGAGAAATTCCTTTTACCTTTTTGCTTTAGAATTGGGACTCTTGTTTCAAGGGATTGCTGAAGAAGCTAGGAGGGTCCCAAGAAACTCTGGTCGTGGGTGATTCAGTTTTAAAAAGTAGCAGCAAAAAGGGCATGGGCTGAATTTTGCCATCACCACTAACCCTGGTGTTTCTGGGCCATGTGATAACCCTTGCACTGCAGAGCAGCCCTATCTACTCACAGGGCCACTCAGGACTTGTCTTATGAGGCTTAGATAGAATTGATGGGAAAGCATTCCCAAAATTCTGAAGTGGCATGAAACAGAAGGTGCCACTGACATTGAAGCGATGCTCTCCATGTGTGTCTTTCTGGTATAATCTCATAATTCACCCACCGTGTGCACTAAGAATCTCTAATTTAACTTTGCAAAGAGTAGTGCTAGTCTTTGCAGCCATCCCGGGGGAGGTGTTTATGGCAGCCAACTGAGACAGATCATGGGGGAACTTCTGCCCACTCAAAGGGCTTTATGTGCAGGCACTGCTGAGGGCCATCGGCCATTCCCCTGACCTCCAGACACTCCGGAGGAGGAAGTAGAGGCAGTGAGGGCAGTGGGAACAACAGGGATTGAGAGGAGACCTGAGTCTGGGTGTTGATTCGTCCATGCAGGACCTGTGTGATTCAAACAAGAATTACCCATAATAGTGCAGGACTTGTCTCAAAGTGCTTTGTAAACTCTCAAGTCAGATACAGATACAATGTTTTTTTGGCAGAAAATTTAGTCAGAGAACTTTATTTTCCCAAAGTCACACAGTAAATCAGTGTCAAACTAGGCTAGAATGATGTCTATTGGCCAGTGCTCTTTCTGGAAAAGAATTCCTGAGCACCAAATCTCCCTTCAACAATAGTAGTCTACACACCAGAGGAAATCAATCGCCTTACAGGGAATGGAAAGTGGCTTTAATAACCCATTGGAAAGTTCAGTACTCAAAGAGTAAATGTTTCAAGGCCCAAGGAGACACGTTAATTATACTTAATCCCAGGAGCTAGACTAATAGTACTGTCAAATCCTCAGATGCACAAACACTCAAAGACCACTCCACCTCTGCACTTGGCATCCCTGTGTAGTGTGGGTAGAACTTAGGGTCTTTGCAATTAACATGTTGCATCACAACAATGGACATTTGTTTTATTTTGCTTTAGAGTCGCAATGAGAATCTGGCACAAAAGATTTCTTGTCTGGTGGGGCTCATTAGGAGCAAGAAGCAGGAATACCGTGGGTAGCAGCACCTCTGTGCTGGCCCCAGCCTTCCTTCTTGTCAGCTTTTGTTTTCCCCTCAGCATTTATATAATGTAAAGGTAACTTGGCTTCTAATGAATTCTTGGTCATAAGTAATTGCCAATTTAGTGTGTGGCATTTTTATCATTTAGCCAATTTAGAAATCCTAAAATCATAAAATATGGTTGTTAAATTCTTTGACTCCAGGAAAAAAAAAAAAAAAAGGTGATTCATAAATTCCATCT
The DNA here is from genome assembly GCF_000696425.1 of Galeopterus variegatus. Classification (NCBI taxonomy): domain Eukaryota; kingdom Metazoa; phylum Chordata; class Mammalia; order Dermoptera; family Cynocephalidae; genus Galeopterus; species Galeopterus variegatus. The sequence continues at coordinate 16,755 of NW_007743613.1, read as the reverse complement.
GCCTGAGTTTGTGCAAGCTGATGATTTTGAAACTCAATTATCATCCTTTGCTTTTGTTTTTTAAAGGGGGAATAATGGATGGTGTCATCTGTGGGTCACCAGACACATGGAAGGGAAAGGACCTCCTTAAAATCCCTCATGAGTTGTACCAGCCCTGCCCGCTTCCTTCTCCAGATCTGGTGTCCGCACAGGCTCAGCAGCCCGGCTCTGCCCACGAGGCAATCCCAAGGCCTCTGGAGACCCACAGCTTGGGAGAGCGACACTCCTTGGAATGTGAGCTCAAACCCAAGCCGAGGCCAGCCAACCTGCGTCATGCCATTGCCACCATCATCATCACTGGGGTTGTGTGTGGCATCGTGTGTCTCATGATGTTGGCGGCAGTCATCTATGGCTGCACCTATGCGGCTATTACAGCCCAAAACCATGGGGGAGCCTTGGCTCAAACCAATGAGCCTGGGAAGATGGAAGGAAAAGAGCTAATTGACAGCTCACCAGCCTGAGAGATTTTGTCTCAGTAGGATTGATCACTGGAGGTCAGAAGAAAGTGTCTGAGTAGGGCTCATGTGTTCACTGTCACTGTTTCATTTTGCTTTTGCCAAAAGAAAAAAAAAAGATATGTCTGTAAAAAAATATTCCTGGGAAGAAATTTATGTTGAGATTTTTAAAATGTCATAGATAAAATAGAGGTGATACTTGTGCTCTGTGATACAATGATTCTATGTGGGGGAAGGCCATACACAGAGAAAGGGAAGATATCTCTTTCAGGTACTCTTCCCTGGATTAAGTTGCTTTTATAGAGCAACAGAAACTCAAACATGCATGCCAGGCAGCATTCCTAGGAGCTTTATGGCCCACTGGAAAACTGCCCAATGCTGAGTGCCTGGGAAGAAGCTGTTGATCTTACCCGAGGGGCACTGAATGCCTCTATAATTCAAGTTCATGCTAGATCGGTGATACTTTTAGATGTTGTATACGTTATATATTTAATGGGAGAGTCTGTTGGTTGGGAATTTCGTAGCTTGCCACAAGAGTCAGATTATATTTAATTTTCTAAATCAGAAAACCATTTGGGGCTTTCTAGGCCGCAGAGGAAGAGGAGGGTTCTGCGTCTGGATAATGGGACTCAGGCCCGGAGTCTGAGGAAGTTTTCTGATGCAAGGGTAAATAACATATAAACAAACAAAAAGAAGATGGGGAGCCAGAATTCAGGGCAGATATTACCAAAAGGCCATATCCACCAAGCGACTGGAACCTTCCATTTATAACTCTCACAGCAGGAATGAATTTAGGTTGGGCTGAGAGCGAGATAATGACTTTTGTGTATCTGTATCTACATACATAGTGCAGAGCGCATAGACTTGTACAACCACACCCACACATAAACATGCTCCGAGCAATCAGTTTACCCACTAATGAAACGCAGCCGTGTCGGGGTGGAAGCCAGCAGCTGTTGACCACCACCCAGATTGTCTACTCAACACTCTGGGATAGGAAGTATGAAGGAAGTCTGAACAGAGTTGGAATTACCAAGAGACTCAAGATACGTGGCGGCAGCCATCCTGAACATTGTTTAGGCCGTGTTTAAAAAAAAAAAAAAAAATCAGGTATGGCTTGCTTTACTCCACAGACACAGTCCTGAAGAGTTGCATGCAAAGTGAATTTTTGTAAATTGAATCATCATTTTTATGCAGTAGGGGAGCTGGCTATTTAAAGGAACCTTTCATGGAATCTTTCTGTAATGGAAATAATTGGCTCCAGATTTATGCATTTTGTAAATTTGTATTTTCTCATGCTAAGTTTTCTCAAAGTGGAATCTACCTGTTTTCTCTTAGGATGCCCCAGCTCATACTCACAGTCACCTGTTAGTATTAAAAAATCACAGGAGGAGAGCATAGAGGAGTTAAGGACATGTTAAAATCAGAGAATGGCAAATATAGGGCAAGCTGTTCCTCCAGAGGCCACAACAGACATCGCTAATCAATCCCAGCACTCCTCCCAGCTGGGCCTGATGCGCCACAGATGCTTTCTTAAGACAGCACTGTAGGCAACCAGAACTAACCAATTGGAGCTGGTTCAAAGGATAAAACACATTTGCCATTGAGGGTACTGGCTCTACATTCACTCCTTCAGGCCATGTAAAAATTGGTTTGGATCCCAAGTCAGTAGTCCACTCCCTAACTGGAATGTGAATAGAAGGTTCACATGTGCATGGGATGGAAATGGCTTGAGCCCTCCCCAACAGTGTGAACAGACCATAGGGAACACCAGGCTGAATGTACCACCCCCTCCTGTGCAGGTCTCACACCAATGTGCCTCTAATGATTGCAGAAGCAATCTATACCTGCCCTCGGTGCTTCACAGCTAGTCTGGGCCCCACACACCCATAGGCTAAAGCTAGGCCATCTTTTTAAAGCAGCGATTTTGCTAGATGATTTTTCTGGGGGAAATAGTTTAAACTTTGATGGTAAGTCTTTTTCTGAATATTTAAATAAACTTGGATACGTTAAAGAGTAGACTCAAAAGAGCCCCCAGGGAAAGCCTGCAGTTGCACCAGCTCTGTCCCAGGCCCTGGCACCTCTTCTGCTCTCTGCCACATGGGCCACTTAAGTGGGCAAGGCTGAGCATCCTGCTCTAAGGACGCAGTGACTCTTTTCATGTGAAAAAACCTTTCTTTCCATTGCCCTGCACTGTGAATCCTTGTCCAAGAAAGCAATATGAGAAAGGAAATTTAGAAGATCTTTTTGTATCTCCTCCCAGTTTCACCAAATGTTTCCAGAGCTCACACTGTGTACCAGCCACAGTGTGAGGTGTTCTCATGAGTCCTCACTGTGTACTCCTGACAGCCACTCCATGAGGTACTTGAACAGATATGACAGTAGCTGAGAACTGCTGACATATGTGCTGTGGTGATTTAAGACTGCAAGTGTATGGTGCCCTGCCAGAGGTTTGGTGACACTGCAGGTCAACTCTGACCCCCGCCCACAGTGATTACATGAGAGAGCTTCCAAAACACCACAGAAAACCCTAAGCATGGCTAGAATCCTCATTTGTCAACACCCATGTCCTATTAGATGTCTAAGTTCAGATGATAACTCAGGCAAATTAGACTTCTTGCTTTATGGGTAGTCTGAGGAAAACGATTGAAATGATGCATACATATATTCAGATTTCTATCTTTTGCCTACAGTCACCACAAACAGCAATTGGCAATGAAAATAATTACTTACCCTGAAATGTCAACAACTTCTCAGCACAGAAAAATATAAATCAAATTGTTTAGATTAACAAATGCAGAGTTATCATTTGTTAATATGAGAAATGAAACGTTTTAACTGTAAAAAACATTGCAGATGAAAGACCCAATTTGCAGGGTATTCTGCAAGAACCGCAAATTATCTTTCACAACCATTATAGCTCATGAAGGGTAATTTGCAAACGCCTCATAGATTATTTTCAGCTGTTTATTGCTGCTGTCATAGTCATAGATTCTCTTACAAAACTGCCCTTCCATCATAGAACCTTGCTGAGGGTACACTGTGGACAAAAATCATGTTTAGTATTGATTGTTTCTGAGAAAACCATCTAAAATATGGTTCTTAAATCATCTTTAGTGAAACAGTATGACTACAGACTGGTGATTTTTGCTTCACCAGCAATCACATATTCACGAATAGTTACTGTAGCTAACTGTAGTGAGGTAAATGAGGAGGGCATGGAAATGTGCCCTGCCAGAGAGATTTTGGAGAAAGAAGATGTAGCATCAAAGCTATATATAAAAAGCTTTTACAATTAAGGCAAAAACCCCTAGCCCTGCAAGAAGAATCGTGTGCTTAAGATTATAAAATGCCAGTGGATAACTGAATGTTTTATTTTTCCTTACAAAAATGGGAAACTGAAGAATGCTTCTTCCTGAATTTCTTCCTGAAGTTTCCTGAAAATGAAATCTCATTGCTCAAGTTAACCAAGTACCCCCAAAACAAGATGCCTTTGTCGTAAGTCCTAAATATCAAAGGAAGGGGCTAAATCAATTTCTAAAATAATCTATTTGTAGCACACATTCATGTAATTATACGACAACTGTTGGAAACCTATAACTTTCTATTGCAGGTCAGGAAGTTACTGTTTCCAGTTTGGTAAGACCCATCGGTGTATCCATTGCTAAGTGCTATCTACCAGAAAAAAATGATATTCCAACCCTCATGGCATCACTGGGCTGTGGTTTACGTGCACTTCGGGCGACCATCCTGTTTGCCCTTTCGAGGACAATGCTTTACTTTTTTATGCTCAAATTTCAATGAGGTCTCAAAGAAACCCCTGTACCATTCAGAGAAACAGCTCCATAATCCACCACTCCCCTTTTCGATTCCTGACTGGACTATCCACACCTACTTTTCACTCCAGTGACACTGAATATTCATTTGGATAAATAGGATGTCATCCAGCTACAAAGGCCCATCAAGATAACCCAGAAAAAGAATCAGTGGATTAGGGAGCCTGAAAGGGCCTTGGAGAGCATCTAGTCTAGGCCTGGAAAATTTCAGAATAGCTGCCACCGGCCTCCCTATCCATTGCAGACATTGTTAATGGATCATGGCAAACTTATCTGCTGAGCCCAGAAAAGGGCTCAGAATCTTTTTAAGTCTGTTTTCCAGGTACCCACTACTGATTGACTGGAGTGATAAAAGAGATTAAACCTATTTGTTCCCCTGATACAGTTTAGTGCCCTCATTTTACAGATAGGAAATAGAAGCATGGAAAAGGAAAGGAATTTTCCAAAAGTCACACATGCAATCAATGACAGGACTGATAATCACAGTTGCAGGAGCAAGGGGTTAGCATGGATAATACACTCTCACACTTTTTTTTCATTCAGTAGTGAACCAGAATATCCAGACTATGACATTATTAAATTAACTTTTGGATAAAGACAATTATAGCACCACTATCAACATTTATGGAGCACCCAGTTTTGTGCCATGTGTTTTCCAAACATAATACTTACGCTTTTCTCTAAGCCTCATATTGACCAAAACATGCGGGTATTATACTGCCACATTACAGATGGAGAGACATGATCAGAGAGCTTGGGTCATTTGCTCAAGGTCACAGGTCTAGTAAATGGTGGAGAATTTGGATGCAGGTTTTCCCAAGGCCAAAACCCAGGCACTTTTCAGGATGTGACAGGTTTGAAGAAGTCAGAGTCAGGATCCTTTCCTGGCACTGCCAACTCATATCTTAAAACATGGCAGGGAAAAGGATCCCATCCCCAAACCAGTATGTCAGTGCCAGAACTCTGGTCCCACCAGAACAGAAGGACAGCAGCAGGAGTCAGGGCAAACTGGGAAAGCAGGGCTCCTTTCATCACCTATGGCTCTGCTGGGTTGGAAAAAAAAAAAAAAAATCTCTTACAATGGGAGGGGAAGAAACTCAGTCACAGTCTCTTTCCATTACTTAAGAAAATGATAAAATCAGACTCCAGGTTAAGGTGCCAGCTCGTAAGCAGTACTGCCCACTGAAATACTCATTCATACACAGAAGAGGAAAAATGTTATGAGGGCTCTAGAAATTAAGAATACTGCTCAATGATATCCAAATCTCCAGGAGGAATATGCACTCTCAAAGCAGGGGTGTGACCTTGAGACAGATGAAAGAGGTGTAAAGGAAGAGTGTAATGTTCTCTATTACCCATCCTTAAGCTGACATCCCGTCCACTGAGACAGCGGGTTTATAAAATCAGAGGGAAGCCACCCCCCTCCTATATACATGATATCTGAGGACATTTAACTTCTACAACAGCTCCTATGAAGACCTTACTATCTTCACCCTTTAGAGATGAAGACTCTCAACCATGTAGCGTATACTAGAATAAAAAAAGGAAGCAGAGACAGTAAGCACAATTTAGGGCTATAGTTTTACCTACTTTTTCTTACAAGGAATGAAAACTACACACTATTTCGATATATCCAGTTGTTGTCGGACCACCAGGCAGCAGGAGTTGGCATCCCTTTAACAATACTACAAAATCATACTAAATGGAAGGCATCTGGTACCCAGACATTTGCCTAGTAGCTGTGTGTATCAACTAGTCTTCCATCTTGGTCTCTCCAGGGAGTACTCTGAAGTCAACAACAAAGGACACTCAAAAGGAAGAGCTCTACCCCATTCATTGGCAAACACTCCATGCTTTAAGGATGATTAAAATTAAAAAAGAAAATCTAACTTGGAGTCCCCTAAAGGATTGTTAAAAAAAGGGGGGGGGGAGAGGAGAAAGGCAACATTGTCCTCAAGATAGAGAAGAAACATGAAAGACCAATTTTAGAATGTATTCTAATATAATTTTTAAAGTCTCTGGTGGGATTTGGTGTACATGTATATATATGTACATTATATGTATATTTGGGGGTACACTTCATTGGCAAAATCATGCCACGTGGCCAAGTTTAGAGTAAGGCAGAGAGGTGTTCAGCTCCAGTGGGAAGGCACTGCAGTGATATGGCAGTGGACAGGACACGCAGCCCCTTACAGGGATGGAAAGAGTAATTGCTAACAATCATACAATAATAATGAATAGAAATAGTAAATTTAAGTAAATAAATCGAAAATAAGTAATAAATGAATAAAATCTACCATAGTCATCATCAGAGATACAAAAAACACTGCAACATATTTAATCAGTAATAAAGAACACATACTAGGCAACACTCACTCCCAGATACAAAAGGAAAAAAAGGGATGAAAACAATGGAAGAAGATAGAAATGAAAGGGCAACAGTAAAGAACAAATATATGAATAATTGGTTTTCCTGATAAACACATTAGAACACATCAAACAGAAGGAAAACATTTTTTAAAACTCTGAGACACGATCTTCCCTGAGCTAAAGAAAAACCCAAGTTATGCAGATCAAGAAAGGCTTACTAAAAGAATGTGGGAGTCGTGGCATTAAGATGCCAGTGATAAGCACTAAAATCAGTTAAAGTCAGAGTTAAGTCTCATTGGTTTTGCTAATATAGTTACAAAACAATGCAAAGTCAAAAACTTAATAAATTTCTAAGGACCTGCTGCAATTCTCCAAGAATCAACGATAAAGGAGTAAACAAGAAATATAAGGTTCATGCCCCATGAAACTTAACATTTAGCAGAGGGAGAAGACAGAGAAATAAAAAATATATCAGATGGTGAAAAAGCAAATATGAAGGGCAGAGAGTGCTGGGGATATGAGGAGGAAGAGTTTCTGTTTTATATACGGTGATCATATATAAAAGCCCTCTCTGAGAAGATTTTTGAGCAGAGACTTGAAGGAAATGATGGACCCAGTGGTAAAGATATCTGGAGGAAAAACGTTCCAGGGAAAGAGCACAGCAGGTGCAAAGGCCCTGAGGTATCAGCAAGCTTGGTGTGTTTGAAGAAAAACCAGGAGGCAGTATGGCTGTGGTTGAGTGGGCAAAGGGAGCTGAGGTTAGAGAGTAGCTGGGGGCCAAATCATGTAGGACCTCATGGGTTGTGGCAGGCAGCTTTTAAGATGATTCGTGACTATTCCCACCTCCTAGAACTCATGCCCTTGTTTAATCACCTGTCCTTGACAGTGGGCTGGACCTAGTGACTTGCTTCTAACAAACAGAACATGGCAAAAGATCACTTTAAGATATCACTTCCATTAAGTTACAAAAAACCTCCAGCTTCTGTCTTGCTCACTCACTCTCTCTTGCTCATTCTGATGGAAGTCAACTAGCACACTGTGAGCTATCCTACAGAGAAACCCATGTGTCAAGGAAGTAAGAGTGGTCTCTAGGCACCAACCAGCAAGGAACTGAGACCCTCAGTCCAACAAAGTGCAAGGAACTGAATCCTGCTACTCTCATGAGTAGATGTGGAATCTTTTCCTCTGTCTGTTGAGCCTTCAGATGAGCCCACAGCCCTCAATAACACTTCCATTGAAGCCTCGTGGGAGACCCTGGTCCAAAACCTTGATTGCTGACTTTGTGAGAGCCACAGGACCCAGCTAACCTACACCCAGATTTCTGACTCACAGGAGCTATAACCTAGTAAATATTTGTAGTTTTAAGCCACTTAGTTTTGGCATAATTTGTTACACAGCAACTGATAACTAATACATGAAACATTGTGAGAATTTTGGCTTTTAACTCTGAATCAATTGGGAAGTTGACAGAGAATTTTGAATGGAGGAGTGACATGATATTACTTATCTTTTAACATGATTTCTGTGGTTCCTATGAAGTACAGACTGAAGGGGCAAGGGGTGGAAGAAGGCAGGGGAACCAGTTAGAAAGTCACCACAAAAACCCAGGGCAGAGGTGGCCCAGTGGGTAGCAGTAGAAGTACTGAGAAGTGGTCAGATTCTGTATATAATTTAAAGAAAGAACCAACAGAATTTATAGACAAATTGGTGTGGATAGCAGCAAAAGGGAAGAATCAAGAATGACTTTGAGGTCCCGATTCAAAGAAACTGTAAAAAATAAAAATGACATTTTTGAGACAGCTAGGAATTTAAACACTGACTAAAGTAATAGGTAATTAGGAATTATTATTTTAAGGTGCAGTAACAGTGTTGCTATATTAAAATACAAAGAACTCCTTATCCTTTAAAGATGCATATGGAAATATTTTTGGATAAAATAATGTAATGACTAAGATTCAATTTAAAATGATAATGAGAGGGGTGGTAGTGGATTGGGGGTTGAAGGACACAATTGCCAGTGTAATGGCTACTGGAATTGGGTATAGGATACATGGAGTTCCATTATATTTTTGTCCACTTTTGAGTATATTCAATATTATCCTCAATAATTTTCTTTTTTAAAGAATGAATCCAAAGTTTTTGGACCAAATAACTAGATAACGAGAATTACTGAGTTGCATTTACCTAGATCAGCATGGCTACAGAGGATGGGAGGAGGGGGAGGATGTGAATGGAAGCAGGACTTCAGCTTGGAATCTACAGAATCTAGCAGGTCTGCTTGAGAGAGATGGAGACGCTGCATAGTCAAGGGAGAGTCAAGTGAGAAAGGTCTGGCTTGGGAGACACCCGCTTATGGTTGGCATTTAAAGCCTTGCGAGTGGATAGGGGCACAGACGGAGACTGCTGGGGCCCTCCAACATGTGTAAGTCAGAAGATGAGTGAATCAGCAAAGGAGACCCAGGAAGGGAGTGCAGCAAGGTAGACGAAAACCAAGTAAAGGGATATTTCACGGAGGAAGTGATCAACTGGTTAAGCGCTGCTGACAGACCAAGAGAAATAAACAGTTGAAGTTCAATTTTGGATTCAGTAATGTGGAAATTATTGGCAACCTTGATGAGAAATGTTTCCCTGTGCATGAAACCTGGTGGGTGTGAGTTCCAGAGAGGATGGGAGAGAGCAAGGGAGAGGAGCACACAGCATAAAAGAGTGAGTTACACATAACACAAATAAAATAGTGTAATAAAATTTTGGCTTAAAAACCTGTCTTATGTTATCTAAAATCTGGATGTTGGTGGAAGGCTAATGAAGTAAAAGCAAATTATATGACCATGCACTATGTTTTCATTCTGAGATTTAATTTTTGTTTTTAAAGATGATTGTCCACTCCCTTCTACCTGAGCTGAGTCTTGTACAAATGTGTAATTTGGCCTTCAAGAAGAAATGACATTCAGACATTGATCCTGACCTCACGTAGATCTTTTCACCCGGAATAGAACCCAGGAGCTCTTGGTGAGTATAAACTTTGAGAGACAGTGGGAATAAAAAGCCTTTGATCAGCACTGTCCCTTTCCCACCGTGGACTGACCAACGCATTTTCTATGAGCAAGAAAGTTCATGGACTAACTGTCAAAGTGTTTATGCTCCTACTGCAGACTCTGCTCACTCTGGTCTCACTCTTCGCAGAGAGGAGAAATTCATGTCAGCTCCTTTATCCTCTGCAGGCCCTTCACTTAGCGTGAGTCATATATATTCTAGTCTTAACGAAGATCAAAATCCCAACAAGGTCACTAGGAGATTTGCTTGGATAAAGGCGGTTAAATAAAATCCCCAAATCTCTCATAAGCCATGTTGGAAAAAAAAAATCCCATAAACTGTTTTCCACCAAAGCATGTGAGGGCATTTCCAACGCTCTACCAAGCATTATGCTGATTACACTGTTCAGAGGTTTATAAACTAGAGCGAAGATTAAGTAAATCACTGTCTTGACTGGCAATGAGAACATATATTTTTAGAAAGCAGGATCTTTGATTGGGATTTCTGTGTAACCACATTTACAAAAACATTAGGCACACTGATGGTCAGCTTCTGATACATAAAGCCCTGTCTTCAACATCTACTTACATAATCTCTGATTTAAATATCCACTTCATTTTTATAAGAATATAGTGAAACACGTGAGTGTACAAATCAACACTTTTTGTTTTTGTTTTAAATAGGCTGTGTGACAAATTTTAATCTAAAGCAGAGTTTGGCAAGCTTTTTCTGTATAGGGCCAGGTAGTAAGTACTTTTTGTCTTTTCAGTTCATACTGTCTCTGTCCGACTTCCAGCTCCAGCGTTTCAGCAGGAAGGTGTCCATAGACAATACGGGCATAGCTATATTTTAATACAAATTTATTTACAAAAACAGGCAGCAGATACCTGACAAGGTACTTACATCCAGAATATATAAAGAACTTTTACAACTCAACAATAAAAAGACACTTAATTTAAATATGCACAAAGGATCTGAATATACATTTCTTTAAAGAAGATATGCAAATGGCAAGTAAGTGCATAAAAAGCTGCTCAGCATAATCAGTCGTTAGGGGAAAGCAAATCACGTCACACCCACCAGGATGGCTCAAATAAAAAAGACAGATAATAAGTGTTGGTGAGATGTGGAAAAATTAGAACCCTCATACATTGCTGGTGGGATTGTAAAATAGTGCAGCCTCTTTGGAAAACAGTTTTGCAGTTTTTCAAAATACCAAACATAGAGTTACCACACAACCCAACAATTCCAATCCTAGGAATCTACCAAGAGAAATGAAAACATATGTCCACGCAAAACTTGTACATGAACGTTCATATCAACATTACTAGTGACAGCTAAAAAGTGGGAACAACCCAAATATACATCAACTTATAAATTAATAAACAAAAGGTTGTATAGCCATACACTGGAGTTTTAATTGGCAATAAAAAATGAAGTACATGCTACAACATGGATGGACCTTGGAAACATTTTGTTAAGTAAAAGAAATCAGTCACAAAAGGCCACATATTATATGATCCTGTTTATCTGAAATGTCCAAAAATAGGCAAATCCATAAAGAAAGTAGATCAGTGGCTTCCTGGGGCTGGGGTGGGGACTGGAGTATGAAAAATGGGGGTGTGGCAGTGTATGGTAGGTCCTTTAGGGGATGTTAAAATAGTTTTAAAATTATATTGTCGTCATGTACAACTTTGTCAGTATACTAAAAGCCAATGAACTGTACACTTTAAATGGATTAATTTTACAGTAGATGAAATATATCTCAATAAAACTGTAAAAAACCTAAAAAGCCAAAAACTGGTAGCAGCCTGGATTTCACCCTGCGGGCTATAGTTTGCCAATCTCTGCTCTAAGGCATAGGCACACGACAGTGTGAGTTTCAGTTTTAATACAAAACATGTCAATATAGTATAATGATATTCCCATATGCAAGTTTTCGTAGAGAACAGCATATAGAAAAAAGCAATGGCTAATGAGTGGTTGTCGATGTAACACACAGTAACTCTTAACAATGATAGCAAAAGCAGTAATAATTTAGCAGTTAATGATTATTGAGTACTCAACTGTAAGCGTTTACCAGTTTATACATACACACACTCATTTATTTCACTCAACAGGAATCAGAGGGGCCCTCAAAAGCCAAACTGAATCTGGGTGTGAGAAATATTCCAATATTGGTTAGTTCCTTTCCTTTTCTGTAGTGATGAAATGAACTTCCACCTTCAAAAACTAGACTGTTAGAAATCCAGCCTAAGCACCAAACCTCGATTTACAAATGTGAAAATTAAAGCCCCTGGGTGTGGGGTGGGGGGAGGGAGTAGCCCTCTGCCTACTCCTAAATGCTTAGGTCCCATTGACTTTAATGTCCATCTTCCACCATGACCTCAAAAAGAGATGGCTTAACCTGCTGATTCAAAACATGCAAGCTAGGTGTGAGAACCTGTTCCCCAAATTCTGCTGCTGATTTTTGAGTGGAGGATGTGTTGGGGATTTTGATGAGGTTTATAAAGGGAAAGTGACTCCTGGGAGGAGTGTTCTGGAGAGTGAGTGTAGAGGATCCAGTTTCTCAAAACTCTGGGCTATTTTTATTCCTGGAGTAGTAATCCTCCACCTGCCCTTGTCACTGGCTACTGTGGTATGCAAAGCAGCTGTTCTAATGGCCAGTTCTCTCGAATTCTTTTGCAGATTTTTTTTTTTTTTTTTTTGTCTTTTTCCGTGTCCGGCAACGGATCGCAACCCTCAGTGTCGCCCCCGCACCGGACTGGGACCGGCAACGGGACCGCAACCCTCGGTGTTGCTCCCGCGCCTTGCTCAGCCAGTGAGCGGGAACCGGTCTGCATGTGGGATCTGAACCCTCGGGTGGGAGCGCCGCCACGCTTCCCAAGCGGCGCACTATCCAGTGCACCACCGGGCCGGCCCTCTTTTGCAGATTTTAAATACCGCATAATCTATAACTACAGCACTAATCCATTTCTACAAAGTTTGCTGTTGTCAGTCCTACTGGTTTAGACCTTCTATTGTCCCTGCATTTGTATGTATTTATCAGTTAAAGAAAAACAAATGCCAAACATATAAAAAGCCCACCTCGTAACTGAGATTTAGAGCAAATATTTGCCTTGGATTCCCCACCTCTTCTTGGGTCATCTACCCACCTGACACACTCTACAATGACCTCTGGGATACTTGTTCACAGCTGTATCCCTAGCACTAGGTGCACAGTAGATGCAAAATATATGTTTGTTGAATCATTTAATTAAAAAATGAAGAAATGAAGCAAGATCTTTTATCATTTTCAATTAGCCCATAAGGGAAAACATTGAATTTGAAAGCACCAAGAGTTGAAGTTTGCCTGTCAGTTTAACCCGGCGTTTCTCAATCTCATCCTACTGACATTTTGACCCAGATAATTTGTAGTGGGTACTGTCCAGTGGTAACAAACAAAAATATTTATAGATGCTGTCAAATGTCCACTTGGGGTCAAAATTGCCCCCGGTTGGAAACTCCTGGTTTAATCAATAAGTATTAATTTTTTGCCAAGATAAAACATTTCCCTTGCTCAGATTTAACCAACTAGAGATGTATCCATGCAGACTTCACACGTAATTCCTGACATACAAGTTAACTCACACATACCAAATATGTGATGCCTCGCCAAAGGAATATTGTCAAGTTGAATGTTTGCCTATAGCATTTTGCCACCATTATTCACACCACTCTAATGAAGGGTCCATACTAAATACCACACTCAGTTTAAATAGCACATACCTGACCAGTAGCTAATGGTCAGTGCTGTTAATCACTTTCCTAATTAGCTGTTTAAAATGGAACATTTCCCTTCATCACACTGCCTTGAGTTATGCAAATGAGATCATACAACCCACATTTTCACATTTCTCTAATGTAGTCTGTGTTCCTTGCAAAGGAACAGGCTAGCAGATCAGAGACCCCCAAATTTACTAAAAATAGTTGTTTTACAACTAAAATAGGTGAATTTTTTGGTATATAAATCATACCTGAATAAAGCTGTCTTAAAAAGAGCTGTTTTTATAAGAAACCAATGTTTCCATTGTCTGGTGAGTAAATTTTGGATGCTTATGTACCTTCGTATAGCAGGTAAAAAAGGACCCCATTTTCCCTGAATCACTTATTCAGCCAATATTTCTCACATATTTACCATGTGTTAGCTCTTGTACTTGGCAGTGGGAATAAAAAGATAACTGGGACAGTTCTTGCCCTTGGAGAGTCTTCAATTATTTAAGAAATCGAAACGTAACACTTAGCAGTGATTTAGATTTTGATATGTTAAAACGGGCAATTTAAAGCAAATGCAAATAATTCAGAATTCATTATTTAAAAAATTCAGAAGTCTGAGCTTCTTAACAAAAACTAATATTAGGTATCTTGTATTTGTCAGAGGGAGGGTCTAGAAGGCGAATAGGGAGGTCAGACAAAAAACTTCACAGAGGGGAAGAAGTCCCCTGCAGAGTCACACTTTATCACTGTGGCTCAGTTCTTCCTCCCTGTACATTTATTTCTTCTTCTCCCCAGGTCTTCTCTAGCATGGTGGAAGCACTGCCTATGACCATTAGTCTAAAGGGTTGAGTTTCTCCATTGAGAGTGGGTAGGAGAATTATTGCTATGATCTAGGAATTTATGGAACTCAAGTCAACAATAAGGAAGTTATGGCAAAGCAGGTACAATTCAATATACAATATTCTCATTGAGGGTCACACCTGCGCTGTGCTCCAGGTACTCCACTGGGCTATGCTGTGAAGATGAAAAGAACAAAGTCCTTGACCTCTAGGAGTTTCCAGATAATTGCTCAACTTCTCAATTCACCTTCCTTATGTAGACATGGCTTTAAAAATAGCTGCTATTTCAGAGGCCTGTGGAGGGAGGGAGGGATGTCAATTGCAGAGCCTGGTTATTATTCATTTATAGCTAGAGTGCCTGGAAAAAGCAGGAGCTCAGGAAATAGTTATTGAATGAACAAATGAATGAATATGCTGCCAACTTGAAGATAAAACTGGGTTACCCCTAAATCCCAGCATTTTTATACTTTGCATCCAGGTATTTTCTTGTTTGTTTTCTCATTTTATCCCCAAATCAACACACAGCAAGGAAAGGGAGGTAATAATCCCAACCCTATTTTAGATAGACTTTGAGAGACCCAAGACCACACATTTAGCAAGTGACAGAGTGAGTGACAAACATACGTGGACCTTACAGTCTAAGGTTTGTGTTTCCAATAACAACAGAAAAATGGATTAGAGGCCTGAAACATGCAGAAGGTTCCAGGGCTCTGGAGAGACTTGGGAGGCCAAAGGGAAAGTCCTACCACTTCTCCCTTTGCAGTGGGAGAGCAAGTAAGAAAATGCAGCACACTGGTGGCAGCTGGAGAGTTGGCAGGCTTCTCAAGAGAATGACTGTAAGCAATGTCATAGGCCAAGAAGATGGATGGGGCCTGTTTATGCACCAAGGCTGACGAGCAAATGGAATCCTGCCCAGTTTGACTGGCCTTTCTTCAAAGGTGTCATTGACAGATGAGTATCTAAATGTTTTGTTTAAAAAAGAAAACAACAAAGGAAAAAAAAAAAAAAAGAAAGAAAGAAAGAAAGAATAAAACAAAAAAACCCCACCAAAAATAAAAACAAAACAAAACAAAAACCTCTTTCTACCCCAAACAGACACATACAGCTAATAAATATGAACATCCCAGATCGGGCCTGGGAGTGGGGCAGGCCTTTCAAAGGAGTTCTTGACCATCATTTGAAAGTCATATACCTTTTCTTTCAGATAAGTTTCCATTTAACACAAGGATTTCATTGAAACCCCAAATCACTGCCCGTCGGCTGCTTCCCATCTGCTGTTGAAGGCAATCTGATGGGGACAAGCCTGCCCACATATTCATCTTCATCTGCCAAAACAAGCCTTCTTCCCCAATTAAAATGGCCTTTTTAATTTCAGAGCGGTAAACAATGTCTACTCAGTTTGAGGAAAACATACAGAGGAAAGTTGCACGGGGACATGGTGGTGAGTCAGTGGCCATGAGGCCTGGGGCATGTGCTCGAGGGGCCCCGCTGCTTGTGGAGACAGAAAGGTCCTCTTGAGGTCACTGCCTTCATGGAGCTGCGACCACAGTAGCTTTCATGATCACTACCATGCAATTTTGTCTTATCTCATATCTACCAAACACAGTTTGCAAATGAAGGTTAATAGTCCCCAGTTTTAAAAGGTAAGAACTAAATACAATTTCTCAGATGACCTTGCTTCTTGGTCTTGCTCTGTAATCATCTTCTAAAAGTGGGGGCCATTTATACACTGTGAAGCAGTGAACAGGGGGACGCCTCCCCTACCCACAGTGTGGACCAAACCATGTCTGGTGACCTGCCTGTGGTCTCTGGCCACCTATGTAACTCAACAACAGACCAGCAAATCATATAGAAAATGCACGTTCTTCTCTAGACTGGATACACAGTGCTCAGGCTGAGTTCAGATGTCACCATACTCAGCCAAATAGGCATTTATGAAATATAAGGCCATTTGGAAACATGTGAGTGTAGTTTATAAACTTGGACAGGGTGGCTGGGATAGGCACAGTGACCTCAGAGCTGGTCCAGAGCATCCTTTGTGATGACTGAATTAGAAACCCAGGGAAAGGGTTTAAAAAAGGTAAAAAAAAAAAAAAAAAAATTGAGCAGACAGATAGCTCTGGCCAGCCCATGTCTTTGACAGCTGCTACACGTGGCCCCAGCCCTCAGGGGAGGTAACATGTCTCCAGAATTAGCTGGTGGGGCCCGCCTGGAGGAGGGCAAGTCTGACCTCCCTTGAGCAAAAATAAATCTTGCTAAGTTAAATGATCCTGTCTCTCACTTTCCTCAAGGAACATGAGACATTAAGTCACAAAATTTGAAGACAGCAACTGCGAATCCTCAGAGCCCATATCTCTTGGCTGATTAATTATAGATCTGCCTCATTCAAGATGAGATGCAGATCCCATGCATAAAACTGTCTTCCAT
>NW_007743612.1:31762-32315 GCF_000696425.1 Galeopterus variegatus | reverse complement strand
ATGTGTTTTTCTTTCTTTATTCTATCAATGTGATGTATTACTTTGATCAATTTTCATATGAAGAAAATGCTTGCATTCTAGAAATAAATCTCACTTGGTCATTGTGTATAATTATTTTAATATGCTGCTGAATTCAGTTTCCTAATATTTTGTTAGGGATTTTTGCATAAATTTTATTAGGGATATTGATTTGTAGTTTTATTTTCTTGTAGTGTCTTTGTCTTCAGTATCAGGGTAACACTGATGTCACAGAACTAGTTAGGAAGTGTTCCTTCCTATTCAGTTTTTTGGAAAATTTTGAGAAGGATTGGATGTTAGGTCTTCTTTAAATGTTTAGTAGAATTCACCAGTGAAGCAATCAGGTTCAGGGTTTTTCTTTGTCAGGAGATTTTTTTTTTTTTTATAATATATATATATATATTTTTTTTGTGTGTGTGTGTGTGTCCGGCAACGGATCTCAACCCTCAGTGTCACGCCCATACCAGACCAGGACTGGCAACGGAATCGCAACCCTCGGTGTTGTGCCCGCACCTCGCTCAGCCAGTGAGCGGGA